>NW_015627255.1:222668-229227 GCF_001515625.1 Sinocyclocheilus rhinocerous
GACAAATCCCCGACAGTAAACTGCCTCGTTCTATTTATGAGGTACTGACACGGAGTTCAAATGTCCTGTGTAGACACTAGACAGACTCAACCTGTTGCAACGCGGCGGTGTCGCGTCCGGTGTAGACACGGTTCACTGTTCTGCTACTGTTATTACACTTGTATACAAAACTTCGTATTATGCTTGTTATAGAGTGCGTGACGTCTCATGCACTACCGCCGGAGGCTGTAGACAACCGCGGTGGCAAGCAACCACCGCGGTGACGCGGTTGTCACGGCCACCGTCACAGCCCTAACACAGTCAGTTTTGGAACTAGGGATGTCAACGATTAATCGATGATCGATTAATTGTCGATAAGAGATGCAATCGATTAAAGCTATCGATGGTCGATTAAGTAGTTTAATTTTGGGCTGCGTGCGGCTCGTGCGCAAAACACGTGCGAGCGGCTGTGAGTGACAGTATATAAATGCATCATCATTCATTCATAACGTACAAATTAAGCTTTTAATGCGATTTAAACTTTAAAAGTGCTTTAAAATAGAAACAACACAAAGTTCTTCAACATTGAAAGCAATAGAAATGTAGTAACTAAGTCATTTCCCCAGATAATTCTTTCATATCGGGCTCTGCGCTTTGCAGGGCTGTGGGACACAGGACAGATAGGCTATTCATTCCTACAACTTGTTAATTCGTTCCTACGACTTATTAATTTGTGGCCACTGTCCATGTTTCATTAATTTTGTTCCTTAAATAACCCATAATTTAACTAAAATGAGGGAACAAATATGTTATTTTACATTTGATTAATTTCTATAGTATTTCTTAACTGAATAAAAACTTACTTAACCTGAAAAGCTCTCTTTATTCTATTGCATTTATTTGTGCTGTTTGCAATTTTTTTTATTTGCGTGCAACGTTGTACTACACAGGCATTAGTAATCAAACACAGAGCATCATAACAGACCAAATTAATGGAGCACAAATCGCCAACTCCAGTGGTTCCCAAACTGAGGGATAGTGTACAGTCAGCAGATTATTTTGCAAAAGAAACCTCTGCAGGGTGATAAAGACTACACTGCGTAATTTTCCCGCTTATGCGGCCACTTGCCTGATAAGTAAATAATTGAACGCAAAATATTAATTTGACATTTGAATTACCTCAATATGACTCACAGTACCCGATTGAACGCTACGTTTTCAGTTGTATTTGTGGTTGTATCAATAACAGACCACTAGATGGCGTGATTGAAGAATCAGAGAGAGTTGTATTGTAGGGAGCAATGTAGAAATATATATGAACGATGCATGGTTCTGCTCTAAGCATGAAAGTTACAAGTTTGTCAAAGGACTTCCAGTGCCAGATAAACGTAAAGCAGATTATAAATATACTTAAGATACACATATACCAAAACAACGCGTCTACACCAGACGCGAGCGGCGCAATTTGACAAAAGCAAATAGAACCCAGTGATATTCTCTGCTGTGGATGCGGCGCGACAACAAATTCATGACAGTAAACTGATGCCACATTCAATTTCTGACAAACTCCAGCGCTTTGAAAATATTTTTCTCTACAAAAGGGGGGCCCGGCAGAAAAAAAGTTTGGGAACAACTGGCCTACTCAAACACACAATATTTAATTTATTTTAATTCATACAGGCCTACCTCATGTTGCACGTTTGCACTTTTTGAGAAAAAAAAATGGCACAAAAAAAAAAAGAAAAAAAATTATCAGGTCTATGTGCAATCCCTCAATTTTTCACGTTATATAAAGTTAAAATATTTTGCCTGTAATTTTTTCTTATATCGCAATATAATATCGATATCGCCTGGACAGTGTAAAATATCGTGATATGAATTTTAGCTCATATCTCCCACCCCTACTAGATAGCCTATAAATTCTAATGCACTTGAGATCATGTACCTGTGTGGGTGTTGAGGTGGTTCCTCAGCAACGTCACAGTCCTGAAGGCTCGTCCACAAAGATGGCACTTGTGAGGCCTCTCATCCGTGTGGCTCTTCATGTGGCGGTCCAGATTGGAACGGCGCGGGCAAGTGTAACTGCACAGCTCACACTGGAATGTCTTCTTAACACCTACACGCAGACAGTGATTTAGACCCAGCACAGATCTGATACGGACACTATACTATAATATCATGCAAGTGTCTGTTCATTCTGTGTGTATCACATGTTCTCACCTTTCTTCTTGATTTTGGTTGGTTTGGGCGGTTTCATGTTACCCACAACTTTCTCAGCATTGACTTCAGAGAGCAGTCCCTCCTGCTGCTCCTCCTCAAAGTCATACACAGACACGTCCATGTCTTTATCGCCCTCTGTGTTATAACGCAGCTTGCTTTTCTTTGTCTTCTTGGCCTTTTTGACAGGGGGTGTGTAGTCTGGATCTTTGGACCAGGCGGGGTCTTCATTTTGGGCCTCAACCATATCCTCCTCCTCCTGATGTGGAGGCTGATCATCTTGGGCCTGGAGCTCATCTTGCTCCACAGTTTCCACTTCTCCATTTGCACCCACTTTGACCACCTGTAGGAGAAGATATATCATTTAGATTCACCAGAAAGTCACAGCATTTAAAACGTGTAGTCTGATCAGAACAGAAAATATGACCAACCTGGAAGCCCTCAGGCAATGGCAGGGTGTGACAGATGACCGGCTCCCCATCTTTAGGCATGCCAGTGGCATCCACCAGCGTCCCCTGCAGCTCTTCCACAGTGGCGGCAGTGACAGGCACAGCTGAAACAGGCACCTGCACCAGCTGCAGCTCTCCCAAGCCCAACTGCTGCTCCTCCATGTTCACCACCTGCAGGGTGATAATCTGAGTATCATCGACGGTGGTGACCGTGGCTTCATGGGCGGCACCAACCACACTAACAGGTGCACCGACAGCAGCCTCCATGACTTCGGTCTTCATCTGGAACAGGGCAGGGTCCAGGGAGTCCATCACCATCAACTCCACACTGCTGTTGACAGCTTCCCCCACAGGCTCTCCTTCAGCCTGGGCTTGCTCTAACCCAGCAGCCTGCAGCAATTCAGCACCCACTTCCTCATCTTCTCGTCGCCTTTGGTATGTTTTACATTCCTTGGCCTTGAAAGCATCCCCTGCATCTTCCACCACTGCCTCAGTTGGTCCCCCTTCCATGGGTAATACCTACACCAATTAAAACTAACAAAGTTAGAATGCAGCACTAAATGTAGGATGCTAAAGTTAAAGTTAACTGACAGCAGTCTGGACTGTGTTTGTTTACTTGCACAAACTGAGACGGCCTGCTATCAACCTTGCAAACGTTGAACAGAGTTGATTTGGCATTTCCATAGACATCCACAACTTCTGTGTTTGTATAGCATTCTGTGAGTTTACCTGTATCAAAAATGAATACTTCATCTCTCTACACCCGTGCCTCCACCACTTTCTGCCTCCGATGAACGAACTATCTGTCTCAACTTTGCTTCTTACTACCTAGCTCAACCTGTTGGGATGCAAACAAATCAAGTCAATGTCTAAAACAAAACACTTTTAGTTTACAGGTCATACTAGTCAAAGCTCTTTTCTCTTGATCACACCCCCCCCCTTTCTGTTATTTTGTTTTTATGTAACTTATGTATGCATATATGTGTGTGTGTGTATTATATATATATATATATATATATATATATATAAACTTATAGTTGCTTATAATAACACTAACAATAAACAACCTCGGCAAACATGCAAGGTTATAAATGTTTTTTGCTAAATTTTCGATAACGATAGAGGGAGACAAACACCCCCCGCCAGCCGCCTGGACTGGGAGCCCCATCGTGACACCTAGAGGCCGATTAAAGCTCCTGCAAAACTCCCCCTTTCGGAAAAGTAGTGCTGTTTTACCTGCGTTTGGTGATTTACTCTCGCGTTGAAAACGATAGAAAGCCCAGGGTTTGTTCTTCCTTCAGTACGAGACAGAGTAAAATTGCGTCCTTCACCTCCGGCGGTTTTAATCCTCTCCCGCTTTTGCAGAGTAGGCTCCGCACAAAATGGCGGCCCTGAGCTGAAACGGAGTCCTGTGTTATGTAATACTGTTTTTTTGAACATGCATGCATTAATGTGGAAATGCTTCAGTTATGTAATTCCTTTATTTTCCAATTTTCTTTGTGACAAAGTACAAATAACAGGTGTCAAATTTGTTAATAAATAAGTCACCCAAGTTTTAGTGTCCATAATTTTAATAGTTTCCTTTACAGTTGATGTCAGCAATATCCTTGTCAGACAATATACATATTTAGAGTAAATAAAAAAAATCAAAAGTAAATCACTTCTTTAATGCTGCACAATCTGTAGATAATAATGAAAAATATATTTAAATCTGTTCTGCAGTTTGCAATCCTAAACCGCAGTCTCGAGTTTTAAATAAAGTCTATCTAATTCTCTTGCTCCCCATACTACTTTGAGGCACTTATACACTGAAGAGGCGTTCTTTGTCATATTTAAGTCTGGAACAGATTGAACTAGAAAATAATGTTATGTAAAAATGAACAAACCTTCTCTGGTTCCAACTCAGAACCTTTCTGTCTAGCAGCACTGGAGAAATGCTCTGAGTCAAACATGATCTATGGCCATTCTAAAGATCACAAGCATAGAAAGGTTGTCGGAACCTATCGCAAAAGGCAATATTCACCACAGTTTACAGCTTTCACTCATAATAATGATGACATCTTGATAAAAAATGAACAGCTTCACCACTTTTACAGCAGATATTACAATGCCAGTGGCTTAAATGTGAAGTGCATGGTGAATCAAATCAGATCTGTATTGGCTATTGAGCATTTAAACAAAATTACAACACAAAACATTTATACTTCCAATGGAATATAGATATATATTCTGTATCAATAAAGCATATGACAGTATGGAATGGCACTGTTACTATGGCAACAAGGTCCCTATGAAAGTTTGGGATTAATAAAGAAGTAATTCCCAAGAGACCCCCTCAGCTACCAGCATACATTCTCCAATCACTATGTACACACACAAGCACTCTTCACAAAGTGGACAATCAGATTCTCTATGTATTCTGCAGGTAGTCACTGCCCAATAAAGCAATAAAGTGAAAATAACACTTGTTATCTCCCATCAATATCAGTCATCACTTGTATTACTGATCAGGGTCCAGCTTCATTCCACCAATGATGAAGGCAACACCATTGGGCCGAATCTTAAGGCAGCAAAACATTCTTTATAAACCCATTGCCACCTATGTATCTTACCACTTTACAGTAGTTCATCTAAGGCCATATCCAAAATATTAATAACATACAGATTGACACACAAGTCCTCTTGTCCAATGATTGTATAACATCCGTCCACATCTTTAAATGCAATGCTGACACTCTATCTGCAAGAGTGTGATTACGCTGATTTGTGCCATTAAAACGGTTTGATAGTTTTTAATAGTGTGCATTTATAGTTTGTAATTGGCATGATCATGAAGGTGAGGATACTGAAACACAAGTTCATTATTTTCGACAAGTATCGGTCAGTTGATTGTGTCAGAAAGCCGTACTGGCCATGCTGCCAGGCGCAAAAAGCCGGGACATTCCATCTTGTGAGGACTCAAGGTGTCGATGGGCCATCTTCCCCTCCTCACCTGCAATTAAAACAAATAAAACACAAATAAGAGACATTGTCCTTCTCTCTAAAATGCCAATACCTTTCAGTTAATTAATTTGTATGCATTTAATTAAGAATAAATAAATAAAAACACGAATAACTATTTTTTTTAATAATATTTTCTTTAGCATTATTTTATACAGACTGCAAAACTTTTTTGGCAGATTAAATAGTTTTTCAGCTGAGAATAAGTATAGAATTGTACATTCAATATAGAATTTTTGCAAACTTTTAAGATTTGATCAAATTCCTTGAATCTTTCAGCATGTAAATTCATTTTTAAATTCTCTGATCTTTGCAATTTTTCCATGGCTCACTGTGGGAACACATTTGGAACACATTATTTGCAGCAAATCCATTCTTTCACTTTCATTACTGATCTTTCCTTCGTGTGTCCATTTCCTCTGGTTTAGTCCACTGCTTACCTAGCACAAGCAGAGCTTGTTTGGCAGCATCCCTCACATCCTCCTTATCTGTCCGGCACAGATACACCAGCTGCTCGATGCTCTCTTTGGCCTGTGATGCACAAACACAGACAGCAGGGCACTTTACTTAAAGTCCTCCACAAACACTGATGTGTGATGCTGCATATAACCTGATTCCCACTCAGATTACTAGAGCACATCTAACCACCAAGCTCTTGATGTTATGCAAGCATATATATATATATATATATATATATATACACACATACATATATGCGCGTATATATATATATATATATATATATATTAATTAATGTTTTTTTTTTTAAAGTCTCCTTTGCCTCACCAAGGCTGAATGTTGATCAAAAATACTTGTTTATAAATAATAATCTAAAAACAAATTGCTTTCTATTTTTAGATATTTTAAAATGTAATTTATTCCTGTGATGCAAAGATGAATTTTCAGCATCATTA
>NW_015627255.1:230805-236123 GCF_001515625.1 Sinocyclocheilus rhinocerous
GGTGCTGGGTTTTTGAGGAGAGATGTTTATACATGCATGAACTGACCTTCAGGCATGCGAGTGATTTACATCCACACACCCGCGTCTCAACACTTTCATCCTCCAGCAACTCTAGACAGCTCACCAATGCCTGAGACAGAACAGTAATGAGAGACACTGAGTGGATCAAATCAAAATCCTTTCTGAATATCAAAGCATTACAACTTTACTTTGCACTTAATAGTCACGATTAAGGATGCACCATTATTAACCCTTGTGCTGTGCATAAAAATAATAATTTGGTGTTCTTGGTGAAAAATGGCCGGCCTTTGAATAATTGATTGTAAATGTGTAACTATGCTAAACTATCAACACATTTTGGATTCAATTGTTTGTCAACTTGTTTTCTTTCAGTTAGCACAGGTTTTTTATTTCTTTTTGGAACTGACTGGTAGTAGGCCGCATTGAACAGCTGACGCACCTCAGTTTTTGAGTGAAAAAAGCATTGCATATGAATCCAATATTTGGAAATAATACAGCATAATGAGATATTTATAAGCAATTTTTTGTAGGCAAGTCATTTTTAATGAAAGATGGTGTATAGAAAATCCCCCAAAAAACAAAATTATCCATTTTTAAATGATCAATTATCAGTTTTTTCTAAGCTTTAGTCCAATGCGATAAAAAAAAAAGAAAATCCTCTCGGGGTCAAAATTAGGGATGTGTCCGAATAGTCCGAAAAAATCTGAATTCGGAAAGGCACAAAAAACGAATAATGTGTTCTACGGAAGCCCTAAAGGGAATAAATATGAGATGGGAGGAAAAAATATATTTCAATGCTTTCTCTCGCAAGTATTTCGTTGGGTAATTATACTGTATATAAACTGCGGGCATCAGGAAGCCGCTATTAATATGCAGGGCATTGAAATCGCTTTTGAATGCGCACTCGCTTTTTACTTTCGAGATTCGCAATCACACGTACTCTGTGTATACAACTAAGCGCCAGTACTTACCACACATTTCACAAGATTAGATTTTTGTCAGTGGAGCTCAGGATCTGCAAATCATTCGCCATTGTCCTATCAGTCATCTCTCCTTACTCTGTTTATGTGGTAATTAAAATTTTATGTACTGTAATGTAACAGGCTACCGCTAGCAAGCGGCTAACCATGTCCCTTTAATGGCTCCGTAGAACACGTTATTCGTTTTCTGTGCCTTTCTGAATTCGGATTTACTATTCGGGCACATCCCTAGTCAAAATTAACACAACATGAAGGCTGACATTCTGGCCGATACCAAAGCGGATCATTATTTTCATGTTATGACAGATAACTGATAAATAGTCAATATTAAAATTCTATAATGTTTTGCCTAAATACATTAAAAATAAAATGTAAAACTAAAAACTAAAATCAATTGTTTTGCTACAAGTGAATTTATGTAACAACATTATAAAGTACAGTATGAAAAATGCATTTTCTTTCTGAAATTTACTAAAGATTACATTTAACAGTGTTGTTATATTAGTTTATTATTTTTAAAGATTAACTTCAAGTGAGCGTTAGTTATTGTAGTATCACTGATATACTATTATAGTTCTTGTTAATATTTTGAATTATTGAATTGTTTTTATTTTAATTTGAAAGTTTAAGTAATTTTGTTGTGTATTTTATAATAATTGTATTTTATTTTAAATATATCTATAGTGTTTTTGTTTATTTAAATTATTTTTTTTTTAGGTGTAGTTATTTAGTACTTCAACAAACTAAAAAATAAGAACCTGCCTTGCCTTGTAAGCTTTTTTTATTTTATTTTATTTTAAGTTAATGTTTATTTTATTTTAATAGGGGAAATTTAGCATTTAAAGTGGAAAACTATGGATACATTTTACAGATTTTTAATGTTTATCATGATCTTAAACACCATGTGATCTCATAGCTTATACTTAAAAGCTTATACTTAAAGTTGCAACATTACTTTTGTAGAAAATTATTTTGCTTTTATTTGTGTCTATACTTTAATATTATATTTTTTAAATGTGGGAAATAATAATAATAAATAAGTAGGTGTGGAACTTTTGAATAGTGGTGAATAAATAATAGTCATGGATGTGGAAGTTCACGATGTTCATTTGACTTTCACTGCAAATCCGCTGAAATAGTCACCTCCAAAAGTACAAACAGGAGTTTGTAGAGTTTGCAGGAGGATCGTGAGCACATATCTTACCCTCTCTCTGTGGCGGGTTTGGTCAGCTAGACTCCGCAGCAGGGAGCTGGCTGCACTGCACACTTTCCCCCTCGGATCCCTCAGCAGCAGACTGACAGCCCGCAAGCCCTCCCTCTTCAGACTGCACTCTGGAGGCTTCTTCAAAGATTTTACCAGAACATCCTGATCTCCAGACTGCAGGCACTGAACTAGCCACACTGCAGGAGAAGGAGAACGAAAGAGAGACATGGATGAAACAGATACACTGCTGAGAGAACATTAGGTGGGGGAGGACTGGAAAAATACTCCAAGAAACCACAACGACTGAGAAGTGGAATGGGGTGATAATAGGGGCGTTTGGGATGGGAGGGGTTGATACCACAGATGTGTAACACAATCACTCTTGCTAATGAATGTTTGAGCATAGACATGAATAGTCCATTAACTCTTAAGTGGCGTTCAAACTAACAACGATCTGCAACGACCAGACATTTTCAATGAGAGTTCTCAATTTCCATTGATGTGATAAACTTTTAGTGTAAACCGGGATTTTGCATTCACATTGCATTTCTGATGACATTCTCTCTCAAGCATCAAGAACAAACTCAAATGAAAAATGAAAGTGGCTTTATTGTTGGTATTGTTGGTGTTTTTGCTGCTGAATACAGTGACACTAATGGTGAGCTATACTTGTTTTTTTAAAGACCTGCTTAAAAATATATTGTTCAATTTATGCTTAAAGTGATAATACAAATAATTCTACTGTTCTTCAGTATTTTACAAATATGTTTCTTATGCTCACCAAGTATGGATATTAAAAATACAGTGAAAACAGTAAATATTATTACAATTTAAAACAACTGTATTCTATTTTAATATATTTACAACAGCCATTACTCTGACTTAAGTGTCACATGGTTTTTCAGAAATCAGTCTAATATGCTGATTTGGTGCTCTGGAAACATTTTGTCTTCTTATTTTTATTCCAGGAATCTTTGATGAATAGAAAGTTAAAAATAGCATCTATTTGAGACATTACTATCACTTTTTGATCAATTTAGTTTGTAATTTATTGGAAAACAAGACAAAAATATGATTTTATGAAATAAATGCATGACTTCCGGTCTGTTTGTCGCTGCTAACTGCTGTCCATGTCACTCAAATATACCTTCTTCAGCCAGCTCAGGAATGTGTGTGTCCAAGTCATTCACCCCCTCTGCTTCCAGGTAGCTCCAAAACTGGAAGAGGGTGAGAGTTTCTTTGGACGCACCTCCTGCATGCCTGGGCAGCTTCCTCTTCAGGATCCGCTCCAGCAGACGCAGAAACACTAACACACACACACACACACACACAAGTTCAGTGTCACAGAGGGTCAAAGAAAATCTGATTTAGCGTATTGAAATGTACACACATGGGGTCATCAGAAACAATGATTAGCAGGATATTAAATCCTTCCTGGACATGAAATACAGGACGTTATGTTTAAGGTTGTATTTTTTGGGAATTTATGTTGATTGTACAGCAATTTCAATTTAGAAACCAATCTCCCCATAACTCATTTGCAGTGCTTGTTCATGCATTAATATACAACACACACACATACCTGTGTCTGTGAAACCGGCTCCTCTCTCAGGGAGTCTGCTGGCGTAAGTGTCGCTGAGTGCCTGTAAGAAGGCCTCTGTGGAGGTGCTGTAGACGCTGCAACCATCCGTGCACTGCCGCCATAGCAACACAGCCCCTTGGCACTGATCTAACTGAGGAACAACTGCTCCGACATACATAGAGAATGTGGGAAATAGAGGTGGTTGTGAGGAAAAACTTGTGACAAAATATGTGAAATAGCATTCTGTTGTATAATAAACTATATGTGATGCATGAAAAACAATGTATGAACATTTGCAAAGAAATTAGCTCACAGGTAAGATACAACTTAAACACCACAGAGACAAAACTGATGTATAGTCAACAGAACTAAAGCATTATAACAGTTAAAATACTATAATCAGTGAGACTCACCCTCCTCTGGCTGGATGACTTCGCCCCTCGAGTCCTTCACAACCCATCGTATGAGCTCAAGGACTCTCGCTTCCCTGAGAAGTCGGTCCAGAGCGTACATCTCCCCACAGCGCAGGGGCCCGAATGTGCCTAACCTCTGTTTACAAAAACAAAACACAGAGTATGAACAGAGATGCTCAGACACTATGAAAACACTTAAAACTTAAATTCATCTATGAAATGTCCAACCTATATATAGTATATATATAGGTTGGACATTTCTCATACTCGTATGATGGTTAGATTTAAATTTTTTTTATTAAATTGGAGTCACTACGAAAAGTTTATGCTCACCAAGGCTGCATTAATTTGATCAAAAATACAGCAAAAACATTAATGTTGTGAAAAATTTTTAGAATTTAAAATAACCATTTTCTATTTTAATATATATGCTAATCAATAAAATAAATCCTATTTAAACACGCATATCAAAATATATATATATTGATAAACACTCAAATTTTACTTTTAGACTACTTTTTTGGACATACTTTATAATAATAAACATTATTATTATTATTTATTCAAGAGTTTGTGAAGTTTTATTTGTTTTAACATTATTTTTGTATAATACTTCTGTTGGTTAAAATGTATTTACACGTATGTTCAATGCCTTCGAAAAATGAACTGAATTCTACACACATTCTCATTATTTCATGAGAATGAAAAAAGATGTTGTTCCCCCTATATATGGGACTAAGGCCCAATCCCATTTCTACCCCTTACCCCTACCCCTACCCCTCCAACCAAAAGAGAATCGAGACACCCCTACCCCTTCACGTGAACGTGCGAAACGGAGGGGTAGGGGTGTCTCGATTCTCTTTTGGTTGGAGGGGTAGGGGTAGGGGTAAGGAGAAGGGCCAGGTAGCCCTTCAAACAAAGATTTTTCTGGACCACACTTCAAACGAAGGGGTATGAATTATCTCAACGTAAACCGACTTCAGGGGCAACATGGCTGCCCGAGCGAACAAAAAGACACATAAATGTAAGCATTTTTGGCATTAATAAAGATTTTAATGAAAAGTAATCATTTGTTTTATGTTACATTCAATCGTGAGTTCATATTTACGGTCATGTTA
>NW_015627255.1:237752-240044 GCF_001515625.1 Sinocyclocheilus rhinocerous
TTCATATTTACGGTCATGTTATTCAAAGAAATGTTTGCAAAAAATCGCTAAAGTTGCTAACATCATATCATTACAGACTGCACGATAGTGCCACAAGTTCCACAACATATTTTCATGTCTGATCAGGGCGATAACCACCGTAGACATTGAGGGGGGCTTGCATCTACGTGCATCTGTGCGTCTCTCTTTGAGTGAGTTTACTTTAGAAACAGCGATTATATCCTCTCGTTGCTGGAGAATATAATGTAGCGATTCAGTATTTAAACTGTTATTAATAAAAGTCATGGGGTAGCGTTAACAAGTTTCTTTGCTCCTGGATGTGTGAGCTGTGCGATCTCTGATATATGTGTGTGTGTGTGTGTGTGTGTGTCAGTAAGCAGTGCTTTAATATAGAACGGTAAGGCTCTAATGCACACCAGCACACCAGTATATTGTAGGAGCTAGATGACGTATGATGACGTGTAACGGTGTAGTAGAGGTGTCCCAATTCTTAGGGGAATATTTTCACCCCTACCCCTTGACACTCTGTTTTAAGGGACAAGGGAAAAGGGAAGGCAGAGGGGTAGGGGTATAAAATAGAATTGGGATTGGGCCTAAATGTCTATATCTAGTACTATTAGACTACAATAACTGACCAGCAGCTGCGAGCTGCAGTTCTTCAGATGAACCAGCAGGGTGTGATCTAGAGTCGGGCAGCCTGTGCTGAGAGGGCCGGAGGGAGTATCCCAACACCTCGCTTCACAGCCCTCATCCTCTCCTGCGCTTTCCACAGCCGCTGGACGCTCCTCTGCGCTGTATCCGTCACAACACACATGAAAACAAACACACGTCAGAAAATGGCAACACAATATATTCAGAAAAAAGAAAAGAGTTGGGATTAAACATAGATAAAGTTGTGAAATCAGTCACTCAAACTAACGGTTGTCCTTCAAGTCACTAGGTGGCAGTAGTGTAACATAACATTATAGAAGCGATGCATTTTGATGAAAAAACCTTGGTTGAACCTGATTCCTTTTTGTGCTATAAAATATCATTTGACAGCAGAAAGGTGAAACATTTCTCAAGTTCTGACCTGTCTGTCACACTCTGCCTCTCACCATCCTCCTCCTCCTCCTCCTCTTCCTCCAGGTCTGATGTATTAAGGAAGTCAAAGCTCCCTAGAGCCGTCTCAACCGTCAAACTGACACTGGATGAGCGACTACGACTCCGTACCTGCAGATACACACATTTGCAAAAAAAAACAAAAAAAAAACTCTATCAATCTCTTTAGTCTAAATAATTACAAATGAAAAACTCTTGATTTTAAAGTATATAATGTATCAAACAGTCATTAAAAACTACATTTAAATTATTAGCTAGAAGAAACCCCAGAATTTAATGTTCAACTAATATTAGTTGTTTACATGATATTAATGTCAATTACCACATAAAACATTTTTGACTTGTAAAAACAAGCAAAAAATAGTGATGGAATCCAATGGAAGTATATTGGGGCAAGACTTCACACCAGAATAAGTGTCAAAATGCACAAAAGTACAGCCACAAGATTGTAAACATGAGGCTTGTGTGATAGAATAGATAACTAACCTTGTCTGTGCAAGTTACCTTTCATGTAAGTTATCTTTCATCAAATATACACATTTCTAATATTAAACTCTCGTGAATACATTAAACAAAATACTTCTAAGGAAAATGCAATACTGCAAAAGCAGTGTTTGTTTGTTTGTTTTTACAAATAGAGGAACAATTATATCTGTTAATTCACAACATGACACAGACACTGTCAGTAGACAGTTGACTTATAAAACCTGGAACATTAATAAGGCCAATTCTGGAAAGAGAGACAGTGTGTTTATTCTATGACTAAGCTAAGTTTTGCCGGGAAAACCTCTCTGTAGACACAGGATGAAGTGGTTAATAGTGAAAGCAAAGGGCATGTCTTTGATTAACTCTATTGTTCCACTGTTGAAGACCAAAGTCTCTGGACCCAAACCCGGATCTGAGACATTGATGGTTATCGTGGGGCTTGGATACAAGCAATACCCAAAGGCTTCTGTGACCAAAACATTGAGAATCTAAGTCAGCCAGGAAGCCCTCACTGCAGGCTGGAAAGGACAGTTTAATGCAGCGTTTTCTTCACTTTCAACCTCTCTGACCTTCTACAACTTTGATCAAAGATGGTGATCTAGACATCTAACCTGATGTGAAGGCAATGGTGCATACTGATTCTCAAAGACACAACAAATGGGTCAAATTAAATACTAAAAAATAATGTGGTGTAAAAAGTAATAT
>NW_015627255.1:240075-252007 GCF_001515625.1 Sinocyclocheilus rhinocerous
GTACCTCAGTTTTGAAGTCACAGTTTCATACATTTTTGGTACAGCAGGGGGAGGAAACATACAAATATATATATATATATATATATATAAACTGGATATATTAACCTCTGAAACTCTTTTTTACCAAAAAAAACACCAACATTTCTTACATAAACACATTTTTATAATATATATGAATAACAATAATATATAATAATAATATATAAATAATATGTTTTTGAGGATGTTTTTTTCTGCATGTTGGTTGCATCGCATGACGGTTGCACCGCATGACTTAAGACATTTTTTTCCTTTCAAATATTATGTTGCAGTTTCAAATATTAAGTAGTTTTGGTAATAATATCTTTCTAAGAAGTAATAATAAACAACTATGATTAACTACAATATGGGTTTCTTTTCAAAAAATTCTGAAGGTTTTTCTTCCAGGATTTTTTATCACCCTGACATTTTCGACTAGATGTTACTGAAAAAAAAAAAAAAAAGGACATTTTAAAAAAAAAATTCAAAACACACTCTTCAAAGAAGAACTGTTTTGAAATAGCTTGAATTGCATTTTTTTATATATATATTTGTGAATAAAATAACAGATCCGGACCAAAAAAAAAAGTCATTTTACTGACACTAAACCACAACAATAAGGTTCAGCACTCACTGTTAGCGCCTCCTCCAACAGCTTCAGCTCTTGCTCTAGGACCTGTAGTTCTGGGAACTGGCCTCTGTAGTCATCAAGGGAGGACAAAACGGCACCAAGGGCCTCCTCCAAACCACTGTCTGCTGATTGTCCCTCCAAATCATCCATGGGTCTGGTGTCTACTAAAGAACCAGATTTCTCTGCCAGCAGGTCGTCCGTTTGTGTCTTTGTGAGGTGTGGCTCATGAGAGGAATCAGTCCTAGGAGCTTTGGAGTCCATCTGCTGGGACAAAGCATTAGCATTGGGGAAAGAGTCTTTGTCTCTACAGGTGGGCCTAGACGTGAGCTCTGTAGCTTTTTCAGAGTCACAAGTTGTGGTTTCTGCAGGAGAGCTACTTTCTGAACAGTTGAGTGGCTCAGCGGGACAGGATGGCTCACTCGTGGAGGGATCAGGAATGGGGCAGATCTCCTGAGTGTCTGGTACTACAAAACATAGTTCTGCTCGGTGGGGCATATCCATGGCAATGTCACTTACAAATACCGAAGAGACCGCTGAAGTCACTTCATTGGCCTCCAAAGATTCCCCAGTCAGTCTATCTGTCAAAACACCATCTGCGCTGTTCTCGCTGATGTGGCTAAGGGAGCGAGAATAGCGGGGATGGCCATTGGGCACTTCCTGTTTCACGGGAGCCTCAGTGGTGACTGCTATGGTGGCCGTTGGTTTCTTCAGATCCTCCTCCTCTTCTTCCTCCTCCTCTTCTTTCTGTTTGGCCAGACGGGTGGGAGTAGAGGTGGCAGATTCACGGGGTGCAAATGAGATTTCAACGGCAGGAGGAGCAGTTTGTACCTCAGGCTGTACTAAGTTTTTGTGTGCATGGCGCATTCCCAAGGAAAGCTGAGGACTGGAGGAATCGTCAGAAGATTCGGAGGAGTTTGACCATGCCGTTCCATTCTCCATCTCCTCTTGTCTCCTCAACATATTCTAGAGCGGAAGAAAGAGATTATGAGGACATAAATGATTATACATTATAAATTATTTACATAAAGACCCTTTCACATGACTCGCACTAATGTTCCTCAAAGCATCAAACTCTTTGGAGCAAAGCTTAAACAGCGTTCAAATTTCAAATAATGTCACCTTTCAGCTATCTAAATACTCTGAGTTCAATGGACAAACCTGATAACATTCACTACCATTCAAAAGTTTGGAGTGGGTGATATTTTTTAAAAGTTCTTGACAGAAGTCTCTTATGCCTACTAAGGCTGCATTTATGTATGTAAAACATAATGTATGCAAAATGTAATGTATTCCTGTGATGACAAAGCCAAACTTTCAGCAGCACAAAAATGTACATTACCGTTCAAAAGTTTGCAATCAGTGAGATTTAGTAAAAAAAAAAAAAAGAAAAAGAAAAAAAAAAGGATATATATCTTGTAATCACCAAGGCTACATTTATTTGATCAAAAATACATTAAAAACAGTAATATTAAGCAATATTACAATTAAAATGCTCTTTTCTATTTTAATGTATTTGAAAATGTAGTTTATTCCTGTGATAGCAAAGAATTTTCAGCAGCCATTACTCCAGTCTTCAGAAATCATTCTAATATGTTGATTTGATGCTCAAGAAACAATGTCTCATTACGATCAATGTTAAAAACAGTTGTGCTGCTTAATATTTTTGTGAAAAATGTCATACTTTTTTTTCAGGATTTTTTGATAAACAAAGTTTGAATGCCCGCCCAGGATTTATTCTGAAATAGAAATATTGTAACATTATAAATGTCTTTACTATCACAGCTAATTAAATATATATACACTCACCGGCCACTTTATTAGGTACACCTGTTCAATTGCTTGGTAACACAAATTGCTATTATATATAATACATTGTTTTTCTTTTGATGAATGGCTTGATGACTAGAGATTTCTGTCTTTACAAAGATTGCAGAGTGAACTAGCTTGCCTTACAGACTTTGTAAAAATATCCTTCATGATGCTAGTGTTGAAGCCCTGATGGAGTCATGTGAAAGGCCATCATTTCAAACTCTACTATAAAGTTCACAGTGAGAGATATATGCTAAAATAATATCTGAGGACTGTGAGCAGACAACAGGCTTTTTTTTGGAGGGAGAGGAGAGAACAGTAGGATGATAGGAGTGTGTTCACGGTCACTCAGCATTAGTGTGTATCGCTGGACACGGAGCTTCATTATAGTGGCGAGTAGACTGGCATCAGGCCCAGTGAACTAACACACTCCCTGCTCCCTCTAATTAACTTCCCTCACTGGGCTAATGTGAACACCCTTCAAAACAATAACAGCATCAATGAATGCATTATTGATGGCTGTAGATACTACTATTGTCACTCACAGTTGGACAGACAACGAATAACATGCACAAGAATCCTATTTGCTCTATTTAATTAAAGACAACTGACAGTAACTACAGGACACAGTGGAAATCATCACTACAACAACTATAATTTCCTAGACAGACAGCAGACACTACTCATTACCAGAAGGACCATACAAACCTGTTTTTGTCACACCTTTTCAGCCAACTACTGACTACAACCAAAGCTACACAACTAGGTCTACGGGCCGACCGCACTTACATGGCTGGAAAGCAGAGAGGACCCCAGGCGGACCGAGGTGACATCACTGCATGAGCAGCTCTGAGTCAGTTTCTCTGTCAGTGTGTCTCTGAACACATCCAGTAAGGACCAGCGCTGTTTGGACATCATGCTCCGTGGAGCTGTCTGCACGCAGTCAGTGGGAGAGCATGAGAGTTTTGACCGGGCTAACGCTACATCACTTTTGGTCTATGGTAATCTGACCTAGCAAGTTATGAGCTTTTCAGACTTCCAATTTCATCTAATTCAGCAGAGCTGACCTGAAATGGAGCCATTATATGTTACCATGACCTTGAGAGATTAAGATGCTTCTGAGAAATGACTACTATTAAATCTATGTGGAGCCTATTGTGATAATTTAAATCTTAAGAGGGTCTGGAGAACTGCGAGATCTCCACTAGGACAGAGGAGAGAGATCTGTGGTATATTGACATTATGGTGGTGTGCACTTAGCAGAAATGTCTGGTTTGAATCAATTCATATTAAATGTATCATTCTTGAACATTTCAAAAGCAAAGCACATGAGTTATGAAAGCAGATATAGTCTAAGGACATATTAAATGTCTGGGATTCAAAATAAACCTTGAAAGGGTTAAATATTACAGGTCAGAAAAATATATATATTTTTAAATATTTAAGATTCTGTACCATTTTAAGGTAACTAATCAAATACACAAATGTGTGCTATTGATCATGTGATTCCTTGTTCCTGGTTCCACTGAAGCACAATATGCTCTTTGGATCATTTTCAGATCATGCTGGAGAAAATCATCACCAGGTCTGCAACAAACTTGAGAAGTTCATGCAGCTAGTGTGCTGCTGTTTTTTTTTTTTATACTATAAACAATGTACATGTAAATACACTTTTTAAAATGTAATTTCCTCACTTTTTCACTTTCACTACTGTAAATGCCAGTAAATACAATGTACAAATTATGTAAACTCTATTTATTATTATTATAGTAATAAATATTTGTCAGTTATTTTATATAATATATTCTAAAATTAAAATATACAAATTATAAAAGATTAAAAACCATTGTAGATTCAGGTTGTTGGTTAAAAATATGTATTAAAAAAAGCATTTATTGCAGGTTTGCAATAAATATAAATATAAAGGTCACTATATATTCAAGGGACAAGGGATTTGGATATAAAAGGACTGGACAGTCAAAAGAGTACATGTACTGCATGGACAGACTCACATAGAAGGCCTGTTCTCGTAGAGAGGGTGTGTCTGGAGGACTCTGGTTGTAGGTAGAGAAGCGTTTGTTGACATTAGGAGCTTTGTTCACAGTGCTAGCTGAGGACGACTGGTCATCTTTGTCGAATGGACTACAGAAGAAAAGATAGAGGGGTTCATGTTTACAGTGCATTTAAAATAAAGTGAGTCATTTTTATCACCAGTTTCCTTCTGAAAATGCAGCTACAAGATCTGGCAATGGGTGACATTTTATGTGATCCCTCTGCTGTACTTACTTCCAGAGGACCTCTAGACTGAGCTTAATGGTGCCCAAGTCATTGATATCCACAGCTACTGTTTGGGGCAGGGCAGCAAACAGGTCCTTCGTCTCACACGAGACGCTTCCCACCACCACGTGATTGGCCAGACTCTTCAGCTCCGTCACCTTGACAACCACATACGAGATGTTTATTTAGGAGGAAATGTCATCATCAGTTTAATGACCAGCACAATGTCACATGTTATTTATTAAAATGACATGTTATTTATTGGGGATTGTAGGATTTAATTTTATCCTTTGAGATTTTACCAAACTTTGAAGAATGTGTGTAAACAGGTTAGGGTATGATATTATTTTTATTTAAAATGTATTTAAATGTAAAGTTAATTTAATTATTGTTTTATTTTATAATAAAATTAATTGTATTCTTTAGAATAATCATGCAAAATAACACATCGTTTAGGGGCACAGTTTCAGAAAATAAATAGGATACATTTTCATTTCATATTGTCTTTAAATGCTGACAGTTTGGATCCTCAGGTCGGGCATATGGTTTTAAATTATGGAATCAAACTGCACTTTGAATCAGACCCAACAGTACATTTTACATCTCTCAGGCCAATCGAAAACATTTTGACAAACATAAGCTGCATTCTCTTCATTCCTCCCCTGGAGTCTCTGTTTTAATATCACTGTCTTCTGTAAACTTCCCTTCACTCTATCCCATGCAGTCTTCCTGTCTCTATCCCCCTGCCTGTCTCTCTCTCTGTCCTGGAGTGATGTTCCCTTTCTCTCATGTGTAGTTATGTGTCATGGAACCATTGGGAGAGAAAAACAAGTCAAAATCCAGCTGCTGTGCTGTTATGTGCATTAATCTCTCACAGATTAATGTGACTGTGGTTCACATGTGAGTGTGACAGGAAGGTCAGACAGAAACTAAAAGTATGTGAATAGTATGTGAAAAACATATGACAATATACGAGTGAATGTAAATGTATTTTCATATAAAAACTACCTTTATAGACAGGAACTCTGTGATAAGGGGGAGGAAGACCATCTCCTCACTGTCCCACACTTGCTTGCCATTGATTTCAATCCGACCCCGCAGCTTCCACCGCTGACGACCGTACTTCATAAAGATCTGTGGAGGTATTAAAAAGACACCAAAAAATCAGTTAACAAACAATTAGAATTATATGTTATTCCGTATACATTTTTACATTATTATTATTATATTTCAATTTATACGCTATTTCTACTGGAAAACAAGACAAAAATACTGCTTTTTTTTTTAAACAAAGGGAAAAAAATTAAAAAATAAATATATATATATCTCTGTATATATTTTCTATCCTTTTGTTTTTTTTCTTGTATTAAAAAATATCTTACAGAATTACAAGCTTTTTAAATACTTTAAACTGGGTTTTTTTATTCATTCAGGTGGAGAGGAGAAAGAAATAAATTTTTTTCATAGTACAGGCAATGAACAGAGTGAGAATAACAAATGGGTAGAATAAAAAACAAGTCTCTGCCACCCACTCTTTCATCCATTTCTAGATCTTCTCGAGTCAATTTCTTGTTCTTTTTCACACCACCTCCCTCCTGTCACGTCTCAGAGGGCTCTTGCTGAGCAGACTGTGCTGACTCACTGCACTGATTGGCCTGTCAGTCACTCTAAAGCTCTTGCATGTTAAACAGGTGGAGGTGGGGCCGACACATTAACATTCGCCCCTCTTTAATTATCCTACGCCTCCCCAAATCTGTTCTTCACCGCACAGAGCAGATGCCGAGATCAATCAGTGTCTGTCTCTCTCGTAAGCAGTCATTTAGCGGATGCTTACATCCAGTGCTAGCTTACGGATACAATGGTTATGGCTCATAGATTGCCCTGAGCGGGGTTCAAACCAGCCAGATCTTCAGTCACCGCTATCTGTCATATCTGTCGCTGACAACAGTACAAAGCAGATCAATAGTGTTGTGAGGCTGAACATCAACCCTCAGGAGCATCTCGATGCATCTCAAATGTATTGTTGTATCTTTACTGATGAATTGTGCACAATACGATTTTATGTTGACTATAAATGAGAGAGAAGGTAAATTATAGCAGCAGAAGCAGCTCACCTCATACTGATCTCCAGCACAAAGTCGTGCAAAACCCGCCAGGCCTGAAACAAAGGCATGCATCATTATTTAAATACGGCACACTGTTAAGATCATGAAACAGAAATTAAAGCAGATGTGTGATATGAAACTGTAGGAAATTACAAATTAAAATTACTCTAGAATGGAACATTACCCTGGTATAGAGAGAATGTCTTACCCTTCATTTTGACATGGAACTCCCCCAGCTGGTTCTCCAGCTCACTCTCCAGCATGCACATATTCTGCAGGGACAGAGATAGAGAGTAAATACACAGAGGAAAAGAGACTAAGGTGGCAGGCACGAGAGAAATAAACATGCAATGTGTTGAAACAACGATGTAGCACACTACAGTTTGAACCGTTTATCATGGAATAATGCTTACTCTTCACTTAATTAAAAAAAAAAAAAAGGCAGTATATAGTATACACTGTCAAGTATTCAGCAAATAGTAATAGCCAGAGAGAGAGGGAGGAGAATAATAAGGAATCCTACAGTTGAATGCGTCTTGCAGCTACCATTAGGGTAATGAAAAGCACTTGACTGGGAAAGGATGTCTCTCTTAATCAGATTGCCTCTCTGCATTATATCCATGAGCATATCGAATGAGTCTAGCTCTGCCCTGTATCCATCGGTCCGGATGCAAAAAAACTGTGGCCTAAGCCATAATCAGTAAAGTGTAAGTCTCAACTTCCCGATAATGTCATAAAACCAATCACATTTTTCAGGGTGGTAATTTTACTGGAACCATATATTGCAAAATTATTTCTATATTAATCTCTCGATGTTTATCTTACCACTGGAAAATAAAATTATTTTATTGTTTACCCGCAACTTCAGTCCCTCATGCCTTGTAAAAAACACGTTAAGTGGATTCAATTTACCATCACTAAACTGAAGTGGATTTCAATTCTGAATTGGTTACAAATACTAAAGTAGATTTCAGTTCTGAAGTGAATTTAATTTCTGAAGTGGATTCAGAATTTCAGTTCTGAATTGGATTCACTTTACTAACACTAAGCTGAAGTTAATTTCAGTTCTGAAGTGGATTCAGTTCTCAAACACTAAACTGAAGAAAATTCTAGTTCTAAAGTGGATGTAGTGTACTAAGACTAAGCTGAAGGAAATTTTAGTTCTAAAGTGGATTCCGTTCAGTAACACTAAGCTGATGTGGTTTAAGGTTACTAACAATAAGCTGAAATAAATTTTAGTTCTAAAGTGGATTCACAAAGTGTTTTGAACCCTTTTAAATCCTACGTACACTGTTTACTCTAATCTTGTCTTTGTTCTTGTCTTTATTGACAAAGTCCATAATTCCTCTTCCACCCATACTTTCATCTAACCATACACTCTTACCTCTGTGTACTCTTTGAAGCTCTTGTTAGCTTCAGACAGACTCTCTCTGGCCTCCCTGCTGCCTGGAGAGGCTGTGTAAGCCTTCACCATCTTATCGGCTCCGTCTCTCAGTCTGCGCTGCATACAGTAGGCCTCATAGAGTTCGTCAATCTGCGTACACACACACACACGCGTGCGCAACATCCAGTGTTTATTACAATCAATGAAAATATATGAATCATGTACAATATTGATGTGTGTTCATAACAAACGTCTTCAATAACATTCCCTGAAAAACCCATCTTGAGCAGTTTTGAAACATTAGTTGATTTCTAGCTGGTCATTACATGGAAATCAATTCTTATTATCTCACATTTTCGCTCATCAAAATGTATTTTGTTTTAAGAATATTAAGATTTTTGGAAAAAATACTGAATAATACAATTTTGCCTCTTCAATCAGAAACAAGCAGGTCATTCCAGTTTAAAATTGTCAATCTGGATTTTGTAACATGGTGGCTGGTCAACCAAATAATGACCATCTTAGATCAGCTACAAACTAACTACCATGTCCCAAAACACAGCTGCAACTTAAGTTGAATTTTCCAATAAAGTTCAGTATTTTTATGACTTAATGAGGTAGCCACAGTTTAGTCTACATCCAGATGGTGTCACTGACTGATTAATTGCATAATGCACACACATGCACCAGCCACAACATTTTGTTGTTAAATCTTTTCTTGCCCAAGTACTTCCTGCTGGGCCTCATTGTCTGCAATATAAGTAATTTAGATTTTATTGATCTATCCGCAACACCTTGAGCAGGTCTGCAAATGTGGAAGTCAGTAATGGAGACAGGAAACTGTTAAATCTCCACATTATGTCAACTAAAATTTAGGTAGATGTTCAGAGTAAGAGACGCTATCATTACAAACAGTAATTTGGTAATTGTTCACAGCACGAGTCCTGTAATTCAGAGATTAGAAAAAGAATGAGCTGTCCATTGTAAATGAGTATGAATGAATGAGAAGCATACAAACAGTATGAAAGCTCCATTCACTTCGCTGGAAGAATGTTTAGCAGGAGAAGGGAGGTGTATAAGGAGGATTATGACATTCAAAAGCAATACCCAACTGAGGGTAATCACAGAAACACCACTGTTTAAGCTTTGAAAAGAATGGCAGTATTTAGTCAGTCAGAAATTACTGAACATATATACACTCTTCTACAATAATTAAAAGCAAAGCCATAAATTAAAACATTTTGTATATATTTGTGTGCCACCATGCTGGAGCCAAACAAACAAACTAAAAAGGGAAAAATTGTTCATAAAAAAATAAAGCATTTTTCTTTAATTTCATGAACACAGGTTTTCTTTGTAGGTATACTGGTTGTTCACACATATGCATAAATGCACAAGTCGAGAAACACAAACACACACAATCCTCGAGATTGAAGGCGAGAACAGGGGTGAAAGAGTCTGCAGCACTTAAAAGGTTTCCTGCAATAACCGAAAGAAGGACGAAGGAAAGACAAAGTGAGAGAGGGAAAATATTAATCTCAGTGTGTCCATCTGGAGGTGGTTAAAATCCGTCCAGTGAGCGTGTTCCAGCATACTGGCAGGGAGTCAGCGGGACAGTTGTAAGTTTCAGAGTTATGACAAGTGCCTCTTCTGCTAATACACACTGCTACACAAAACTGATAACAACACGCCTCTTCATTCACATTTGTCGTAGACCATAGCCAATACAACAAACACCACCATCCCTACAAAGCACCTGAAAGTTTGTTGGGACTGTCGTTAGCACCGCTTAGCAAAGTCACTTAATATTAAGGGATTTTTTTGGTACATTCTCACTTTGCCCCTCCTCCACTAAAACAGAGGCCCCAACATATCTGACCCAGCAAAAGCATGGAGACTCCCTGCAGCGCCCTCCGCTCATAAAATGCACACTAATCACACATGAAATGAGGCTGTGAAGGGAAGGGAGGAAGAGGAGGATCGAGAGGAAAGCCTCTTCCTGTAGTGCAGCTGGCTTGGGTTAGTTTAGGCTGTTAGTTCAGACTCCAACAGGTCCAGTGGAGGGTTTAACCGCTCCCCAAACAAGCCAAGAATTTGAGCAGACCCTGAAGCTGTCCTCTGCCTGTGACCCGTGTCCCCTGTCATGTGTGAGCATCCATGTGCGTAAAAAAAATCTGTCTGAGAATGTGTCCTCAGTGAGAAGGAGGATTACGCTTTGCTGTATATCCTGTAGGTGACTATCTATCAGGAAAAAAGTCACTGTTTCGACGCAGACACGTACGTGCATGAATGCATGTGCACAACCGAACAGAGGCTGTTATCGGGGCCACTGGGCCACGCAAGAGCAGTCACTAACACAGAGACATCTGAACAAGAACAGACCTGCTGAGCTACAAAACACACATGCAACTCTGTTTGACATGAGTGGCACATCCTGTGTCTGCTCACAGAAATATTTCAAGAACTTTTTTTTTTTTTTAATCTAGTAAAAAACAAAGTTCTTTGAAATGTATTATGCGCTGTAAGGTTGATTTCATATTTATAACAAAATATTTTTACTATTACATATATACTATACAGCTATATCCTACTTTTACAAATTTCATGAATATTAAATTTGGTGTGGTTTTATACCACTTGTGCATTCAAAATATTTGCATAGCTATGCTTTACAAATGATTTGCATTTCAGTTAAACAGCAAGCTTACCTTACTGAGATGAAACTCCAGCCGTCTCATAAATCTCTCGATTACTTTCACTTGCTGAGAGAACAGAGAACAACATTTATAATGTTCAAAATATTATTTACAGGCATCAGCAATTCAATAACATGAAATACGAGTTGATGGTACTAGGCTTTTTTGAGTGTAGTCTCTAAACCAAATATAAAGTCAGATGAAAAGAAGGAAGCGTCCTCTCACCTTGTCAAGTTCATACAAAAAACCCTACAAAAGAGCAACAGAGATATTACAAATCAAACATTAACATCAAAAAAGACAGGAAAGTGCTCAGATTTGAATAGCTTAGTACCATGAAACAGTCCTTCCCGAAACATCTTCACGTTTGAAAATTTCTTTTTTGTTGTTGTTGTTTTTGTTTAGACTTACCAAGCGAGAGTTTCTCTTAGACTCCTTCATTTGTCTGTTCAGACTGTCCAGCTCCATCTGATGGACCTGCAGGTAGGATCTGTAAAAGTATGTACATCAGCTGACAGTATCTGTGCCACTGTCAGTGACTAATAATGTATTGTGCGAGCATAATCGTGTTTTATAATAGCTTTCTGTGAGTGTGAGCAACTGATAACATACTGTATTACTTGTCTAAATTAACTGTAATGGCAAATCCGCAAATTTACAATGCACATATTTGTGTACATACTGCAGTCCTCTCTTCAGGGCCTCGTACACCTCGTCCAGCCTCTCAGGCTGGGGCACCTTTGGAGGAGGAGATTTAGTGGAGAGCGTGAACATCCTGCTTACTCTGGAGGGAGTCTTCCTTACACACGCCGGGGTGCTGAACACAGAAAGGTTCCTAGGACATATATGAGCTACATGAATCTTAAGTATACATTTCTCATTTTTGAGGTCATTTAAAAACTTTCTCCAACCCTAGTTTAATGTGAGTCAACTACAACAGTACGTTTGTTTTATTTTTTACACAAACCTAGTCACGTTCACTTTTTTTTTTTTTTACACTTTTTAAAATATA
>NW_015627255.1:252544-263250 GCF_001515625.1 Sinocyclocheilus rhinocerous
ATATATATATACACAGTATATATATATATATATATATTCGGAATTTTAAAAAATCTAAAATAATATATTAATATTATTTTAAATAATTTTTATTAAAATATATTAAAATAAAACAATAAATGAAGAATACATTAATTAAAATAATATATTAATAACAACTGGAATTTATAGTAAAAGCTATTCTTATTTTACCTTATGTTACCTTATTTTCTCATATTTAAATCAGCAGAATTCACAACTATAATGTTGAAAACATCACAGGAAACCAAACATTCGAGTCTGCATGGCATAAATTTTGGCAAAAGATTTTGTGACGATGCAGAAAAAGACCTGTAAGGCAAGTGACATTCCCATTAACCGGCCAGAAACCCTCTCATCATCCTTATGATTGATCCCTGAACTAATGTTGGGTGATATGCTTTATAATCATATCGTCAGCCTGTGAGATCGCCTGTGAGATATTATCGTGCTAACATATTTATTTATTTACTTTACTCACTCTCTCATAGCCGGAGAGTGGACCAACTGCGGGGTAAGGCAAAAAGCAGCCTAATGTTAGAAAATATCATGTCATAAAGTATTTTTAATATGACTGAATTTGCTTTTACTAATTAAATTGCTTACATTTCCTCCGTTATTCAAACAGCAGCTATAGAAAATGATCAATGAACATTTACATTATCAAAAAGAACATGACTTCAGCCTAGCACGAGTTTATGCACTTTAAAAAACACTCTCGTTATAATCAGTGAAGCGATCTACACTGTATGATGAATAAATCTCTTATTCTTACATCGCTACACTTACAATAATTTTTTTTTTACGAAAAATAAATATGATGGAACAAATAAACCCTAATATTAATTCGATAGTATTACTAGCCTGATAATAATAATAATAATAATAATAATAATAATAGTCTTGTTATCGTCAAAGGCATCAGCAACAGGCGATATCTCTGACTATCATTGATACACGTTACTATCGGTCTATTGGCACAACCCTACCCTGAACTATGAGTAGACTTGTGCCCGTATTCGGTAATGCGATATATCACGGTAATGAATATGCACGATATTGTTATCATGGGCACTTCTAAATACCGTGAATAATTATATATTACAAATTATTCAGAATTTTGAATGCATTTTAAGAATACTTTTCCCATCAACTGGTCAAAATGCACAACACCGCTGTTTGCTGCGTGAAAGACCAGTGCGCACTCTGATGTAAACAAGCCCAGACGAGAAGCACATGGCGGAACATGTGAGAGACGCTCTGGATGAAAGCGCACTTTCACTCTCTGACAGCAGATGGCGCTAAACTGCAGAAATAATAATTATAATTCATTTAAATGCAGCCGCTAACCCGGAAACCCTGTAAACAAAGCAGCTGCACTACTTTCTGTTTCTGAATCATGTTTAAATTATGTAAATAGCCATTCAGATTTGTGTATTTGCTATGATGTTCATCACAGCGCCAAATACTTAAATATTTAGACTTAATAGGCTATTTAATTTCAAAAGTTTTTTACATTTTAATCTGGACTACAACATGCCCTAAATATTGTTTGAAAGTGTTTTGATTCTTTATTGTTCGGTCACACTTTACATTAGGGCTTCATTAGTTAACATTAGTTAATTCATTAGTTAACATAAACTGCCAATGAAAAATTCTTCTGAACATTCATTAATCTTAGGTATTCCAATATTTAATAACAGGTTGTTAAAATCGAAAGTTGCAACTGTGTTATTTAATGAGATAGTTTATCTTTGGAGAATATAGTATAGTATAGTTCTTTTGCACTTTAATCTGTGTAAAACTTTTAACTTTATACATTTTTCTGTATTGCTTTATTGCATTTAAATGTTCAGTTATTTTTGTTATAAGAAAAAAATTATTAAACCTGTTATACTGTATTATGACAGAACTTTTTTAAAACTAAATTTCAACATCGTGATAATACCGCATACCGTGATGAAAGCATTAGCAATTAATCGCAACGTGAAAATTTGATACCGGCATATCCCTAACTATGAGTAATCATTTCGTTTACAATAGGACCACCTGTTTTTTCAACCAATGGAAGATGAGGGGTTTGAATGCAAAAAGTATTTCAGTGAGCCAGGGAAACAATCTCTTATCTAAATCAATAGCGCTTTAGAACAACACTCGTGCTGATCGATTCAAGCTGCAATTACTTCTCCAAGATGACAGACAACTCAATAAAATGGAGAGAAACACTGATGCGCCTTGACACAATCTTTTCCTGTAAAGCCGTATGAGGAAAAACAGCAGAGAACAGCTCAGGATCTGCAGGTAAATATAACAGTAAAGCAAGTCACAGTAACAAAAGGAACTAAATAACGCTTTTGAAATATACAGAATAAGACATAATACTAATAAGAAGACAGAAAATATGGGAATGATGGGGAAATCAGTCATTTACCCAATTAGTATTCTTTATTTTATATTTTTAACCAATATTACTCTGAACTCATTTTCGTGTGTCTATCTTTCATCCTCCCGTTCATTCTAACCCTGTTGTCCTGATAGTGGCCTTCTTAAATCTTTCATGCTTTCTCTGTCTGCTCTATTTCAACAGCAAGGGTTTGAAGAGAACTCTACACACTTTTGAATCAAACTACATCAACCGCAAGAGTCAGTGCTCAAGAGCCATTCAGCCCTCTAAAAAATTAACATGATGCCAAATACTTACCTTTAAAACACATCACACATACACTTGAACAAAAACAATGCTTATTTATTCAATAGATAAAAAAGAGAAAATTATTCAACCAAGTCAAGTCTGTGTGGCGTGTACAAAAATTACTGGCTACAAGATCAACACAGATATTCATGAAAATTTGTCCCCTGTTTTGTTAGAGCGAAGCCTTTTTGTAGCCAATAATAAACGTCCATGCTTTCCTGCTCCCTGCAGCCATTCGGAAATGTATGCTGGTTCCACAGGACGTCCTGTCAGCTGGGACTTCCCTTTAAAGATGTTTAATGCCTTTGGTCATAATTGAAAAGGCTAATTCTATACATTGTGAGCGCTTGCTCCAAGTTAAAGGGGTCATATGATGCAATTTCAATTTTTCCTTTCTCTTTGGAGTGTTACAAGCTCTTGGTGCATAAAGAAGATCTGTAAAGTTGCAAAGACTAAAGTCTCAAATTCAAAGAGATATTCTTTATAAAAGTTAAGAGTCAACCGCGCCCCCACATGTCTACGTCACGATTGTTGTTGCCGCCGCCATGTCATGGAGACGCTGTGTGTTTCGTTGTGAAAGCGAAACTACATTGCTTGGCCTTCCAACAGAGGACACAACTAGAAATCAGTGGTTAAGTTGTATTTACAACACTGTTCCAGATCACTTCAACCCAAATCATATGTGTGCAGCGCATTTTATGGAGAACGAGGACTGTTTCCTGGGAGAGAAGCCTACAATGCCGGTGTCTGTTTCTATAAAGTGGGGCAGTTCCAACTTTGCAAGGACAGTCTGGTGCTTCTGACTCACAGCCTGTAAGTAAGTTTTCATATTTAAAGAATTTTCCCAATTCCGGCTGTTCTGACTCACAGACTGTAAGTACGTTTTCATTTTAAGGATTTGCCACTGATGATTCAAACGCGAGTTTTAAACAGTGTAGAGTAGCGCTTGTTTGTTTGTCATTTCTCCGATCACAAATGCAGACGTGGTTTTATGTTTACGCGGCGCGATGCAACGCAACGCATAAAAAGACAGTATAAGTCATTATAATCCATAATTTATGTCCCCACTGGATGCAACAATGCCTCGTTTATAATGGGTTTTATTGGTTTTGTCTCGTCGCGCTGGGAGACGACATCACAGTATGGTAGGGGCGTAACATTTCCATCACATACTTGAGGTATTTGGCCAATCACAACGCACTGGATAGCTGGCCAATCAGAGCACACCTCGCTTTTCAGACCGATGAGCTTTGTAAAAATCGACGCGTTTCAGAAAGGCGGGGCATAGAGGAGAAACAATAATGTACATTATGTGGAAAATAATGTGTTTTTTTAACCTTAAACCGCATAAACACATTGCATTACACCAAATACACAAAATAATGTTTTTTTTAGCAACGTCATATTACTACCCCTTTAACCTATTGTGTTTGGGCTAGGGTAATAGACATTAAAATCATCAATATATCATGAATATTTGATATCACCCATCCCTAATGCACGCTCGAGAGCACCGCTTCTGTTGATGATTGTTTTAACACTGACCTGTAAGACTTATCGTAGGAGTTGACTCCCGCGAAGGACTGGCTCCTAGTGATGGATCTGGCAACGGCCCTCCGCGTGGGGCGCACAGAAAGGGACATGGTGGACGCAGCTTTGGAGGGACTCCCTGTAGAGAAACAGAAATATTATATAAGGGTCAAACACTAAATGGGCGCAAAGACATAACAAAACCTACTGGAAAGTCTTTTCTAGTGGCAGTGTCTTTGAATTTGATTTAGGCAATAAAATTCCATTATAAGCTTTGGTGCAGTGCCCCTCAAGCCATGAATGAATCAGTGAATTGTTTAATTTATTTAACGGAGAATACTGCGGTTCTCTAAGGACAAACACTCTGGCCACTCAAGATAAAAGCATTTTAGATAAAAATTACTGTATTTCCAGGAAACACTGTCAAACCTAATAACTGTTTACATTGAGTCTTTGACAGGAAAATACCTGACTAATCTGAGTTTCGTAACTCAAAATTTCTCGTGTACCTTCCATAGTGCATCTCAAACTATGCGTAAAAACACAATGAAAAGATAATTAGTCTTGCAACTAAAAGGAAGAAAAGCAAGTGATTATAAACTAAACAAGTGAGGTTTCACATGAAACATTCACCCCTACTATAGCAAATCCAAAAGGAGCTAATCTTTCAATTGTATGTTCGTCCTTCAAAAAGTAAACCCACAAAGTTATTCAAGGCATTGTCCACACAACAATGAAAATTGTGTCATCATTTATTCACTTTTGTATCATTCCAAATCTGTATGACTTTCTTTCTTCTGTGGAAAATAGAAGATGATGTTTTGAAAAATGTTGGTAACAAACCAACATTTACAGTTACCATCGATTTTCATTGTATTTTTTTTTTGTTACCAGCATTCTTCAAAATACCTTCTTTTATGTTCCACAGAAAAAAGAAAGTAACAAAGGTTTGGAATGACATGAGGGTAAGTAAATGATGGTCCATTTAGCATATTTGTGGCTTTTAAAGTCAACGAGAAATGGCATTCCAAGCCTGATGAGATTAGTAAAAACAAGTATTTCTGTGAAAAAATATTGTGAAAAACAAGTGAAAAAATATTGAAAGAGCTTAAAAAAAAACATGATTCATAAGGAATTGACTGGATCATGAAAAGTTGGATAAGTGTTTGGGATGGGACTAGATGAAAAACAGGAGTGCTTAGTGACATCATCTAAGAAGGAAAGTTTTTTTTCCAGAGATGATTTTCTTATTGGGAATAATAATATCCAAAGAATTGTTCAATAAGACTAGAAAAATGTATCAAGAGACTCTATGGGGTCAATTTTGGTTTTATATTGGCTTTAATGACTTTTGTCCACAGAAGAAAGTCATAAGGTTTGGAACAACATGAGGGTGAGGTAAATGATGGCAGAATGCCCATTTTTGGGTGAACTATCCCTTTAAAGTTTAAAATAGATCGCCCTGACTAATGATGACCAGTTATCATACATCTTAACATGAATTCAGACAGAAATAGGCAGGAAATATAAAACTAAATTAATAACATTTCTATATAGCCTAGAAACACTGCATGCAATCTACTTGATTCATTTTTTTAATCAATTCAATCTGTTTTGCTTAACTGATTCAAAACTTTGATTCACTCAATCATTTGCATCATCACTCTAATTTGGTTATATTTATACATGTTTAAGCTAATACACCCAGCCCTGACTGAGAGTCATGCTGGAAAACAGCGAGAGAAAGATAAACTAATCATGCTCTTCAGCACAGATAAACAGTTTTTAGATTAGCCATTCATGCGGTTCCTTGTATATAATCAGTGAGGTCTTTTATCAATGACCCTGTCATGGCCTATCAGAAATCACCGCCATAAAAACACCCCGTGGACACAACGTGGGAGGACAGAGTAGTCAAGATTACACTTAACACCACACCAATCACTGTGGATTTTAGCCAGGACAGGAACCAAGTGGACCCACTCAGCCCACAACTGGGACAAGAAACATGATGGGAAAGATACAAAAAGCACACAAACAGAAAGACACTTGGACCAGAGAAACACCTATATAGATTGACAAAGATAGGCTGCTAGTGCAAACAAATTAGTCAATTTATCACAATCAGAAGTCTGAAGTTATCAGCGTAACAAAGTTAGTAACAAGTTACGTGAACACGGAACAACTCACCGGTGATCCCAGAAAAACTTCAATTAGACCACATATCCAGCACAAAGCAACAAAGTATTATGTAACCGCAGCAGTTTCCACATGGCTCTGTGAGGGCAGGTCGAATTCAGAGAGTTTTGTTTTAAATTGAATTAAGATATAATCTTTCCAGAGAAGAGCAAGGGGGGGAACAGGCCTTGAAGTCACATTAGAGAGAAATTCTGAGACGTGAGCCAGCATATCTGAGCACATGAGGTCATTTAAGATGTGACATCAGCACAAGTGCGTTTTAGTCACCATAATGACCTTGACTTGTACAGTCAGTGCTCAAGATTTAGTCAACAAAGATGGGCAGTGCCTTGGATACAGCAACACATCGCTGCATTGAGGAAGGAAGCCAGAGTTTATTTTAAACTCAAAGTGGAGGATGAAGAACAAACCCAAGCCTAACGAAGCCTTATGAAGATCTTCAGCTTGACATTAGAGATGTCCCGATCAGGTTTTTTTGTGCACCGATCCGATCCGAGTCACTGAATTTTCAGTATCTACCGATACCAAGTCCCGATCTGATACTTGTATTTTCCAAGTGCTTGGTGCATACTTCAAGTACATTAAACTTAAAGTTATTAAAATCAATCCAGTTTATACAGGGATGTGCAGAGAGGGGCTCAAATGTAAAAAATAATTTATATGTAACATATGAATAAAAATAACAATTACTACAGTAATTTTAAATATATATACAGGTGCATCTCAATAAATTAGAATGTCGTAGAAAAGTTCATTTATTTCAGTAATTCAACTCAAATTGTGAAATAAATGAACTTTTCTACGACATTCTAATTTATTTCAGTAATTCAACTCAAATTGTGAAATAAATGAACTTTTCTACGACATTCTAATTTATTTCAGTAATTCAACTCAAATTGTGAAATAAATGAACTTTTCTACGACATTCTAATTTATTTCAGTAATTCAACTCAAATTGTGAAATAAATGAACTTTTCTACGACATTCTAATTTATTTCAGTAATTCAACTCAAATTGTGAAATAAATGAACTTTTCTACGACATTCTAATTTATTTCAGTAATTCAACTCAAATTGTGAAATAAATGAACTTTTCTACGACATTCTAATTTATTTCAGTAATTCAACTCAAATTGTGAAATAAATGAACTTTTCTACGACATTCTAATTTATTTCAGTAATTCAACTCAAATTGTGAAATAAATGAACTTTTCTACGACATTCTAATTTATTTCAGTAATTCAACTCAAATTGTGAAATAAATGAACTTTTCTACGACATTCTAATTTATTTCAGTAATTCAACTCAAATTGTGAAATAAATGAACTTTTCTACGACATTCTAATTTATTTCAGTAATTCAACTCAAATTGTGAAATAAATGAACTTTTCTACGACATTCTAATTTATTTCAGTAATTCAACTCAAATTGTGAAATAAATGAACTTTTCTACGACATTCTAATTTATTTCAGTAATTCAACTCAAATTGTGAAATAAATGAACTTTTCTACGACATTCTAATTTATTTCAGTAATTCAACTCAAATTGTGAAATAAATGAACTTTTCTACGACATTCTAATTTATTTCAGTAATTCAACTCAAATTGTGAAATAAATGAACTTTTCTACGACATTCTAATTTATTTCAGTAATTCAACTCAAATTGTGAAATAAATGAACTTTTCTACGACATTCTAATTTATTGAGATGCACCTGTATATATACAAAAATTGCAACAAAGAAGTGGAAATAAGGTTAGAAAGCACGAAGCTTGCGAATGCCAGAACACCAGTCTGTCAGTCAAGTCCGAAGCAAGACACAACCCATAGCAACACGTTATGACAACAATGGCATTTTTGTCTTTTCCTTTTAATGGAGGTTGGCAAACCTGCTGGAAGGCATCACCACCTACTGCATGACACCGGCATGATAGCTGAAGTAAAATAAGGATCGGGCTTAGGATAGCCAATACCAATCAGTCAAAAAATGCTTAATCGGCCCCGATTCAGATCCTTGACAACGGCTCGGGACATCCCTACTTGACAGGTAATTCTGCTTTATTGAGGACCCCTAAAGCCCACCTGTGACTCTCTAGGCTGACTAAAGTATTTCAGCTATGTGAAATTCATTCAGAGTTGCTGAAGGGAGAATTCTTTGCACTGTGCCCAGCAAGAGAGCATCACGGCTGGGGTACGGAGCAGGACATATTCTGCCCTCCAGCCTAAAACCTCCACAGAGAGGAAAAACTTCAGATTGTCTTACTTGGAAACTGGATGCAGGTTTTTTTATTTTTATGAAAGCTCTGATGGCTTTGTTTTTCGAGTAAACTGAATGCAAAAGTGGGCTTTGCACAGCCTAGTTTTAATAAGATATTTGTCTTCTCTCAATTACAGTGTTTAATGAAGTAAATGATTAACTCAATTAAACCAACTATAACAAACAGGTTTTCTGAGCAAAGTAAGGATGTAAATATTTCACAAGTATTTCAGATTTTAATTATTCAACGCTTCTTTGTTTGTCTTGTGATCAGTGAAGAGTGTAAACGCAGCAAGGTCTGTTGATACTGATGGAAAATAAAAACCTTTGTGCTTCCAAGCGTGGAGGAGGGGAAACACTGAGGGAAGTGGAATTTTTGCATTTCCCTCAGGATATTCCACTGTCTGATGGAGAGAGGACAGAAAAATAACATCTGCAGCTAACTATTGGTACAGATAACCCCCTTTTTTTTCGATTTACTCTACAGTTTTATACTTCTCTTGCTGACATAACACAATCCATTTACACTATGTGGAAAAAATCACATAAAATAATATTAAATGAACCATGGTTGAAGAAAATATGTCTAATTGGTACCATATTGGATTTTGGACAATATTAAACATTTTTATTTTGTATATAATTTTCCTTAATCAGTCAATATTGGATATTTAATTATGTATGTGTAATTTTCCCTTTTTATCTTTAGACTACCTTAGCCATCATCTCACTTAAAGGTAGTCTTTAAAAACACATAATTTAATGACATTGGTTAATAACATCTTTAGCTAATCACAAAATTAATATCCAATTTTCATACTGTACATTATATAATTTTGTGATGCCTAAATTCACTTGTATCATTTGAAATTATTTATTTTAGGTTTTGGTGTTTTATTTTTTATTTATATATACAAAATAATATAAAATCCTAATATCAGGCATTTATCAACTAACAACTAGCATTGGTATTGGACAGAAATTTAATATCAGCGCATCCCTGAACTAATCTTCATCATCCTTAGATTAGTCAAAATAACACTCATTCAATTCTAGCCAATTACAGTGACTCCCAAAAAACTGCCATGTAAAAGAAACCTACAGAAGACCCACTTCAATCAACAGCATCTGAATGAACATCAGTAATTAAGAAGAAATTATTTCCCTTGACAAACCTCTTAACAAGCACAAACACACCTTCTGGCGAGTCTCCTTCCTCCTTTGTGTCACCAGGTAAACAAGGCAAGTAACACATTCTTCTTCACCATGACTTGTGTGGGAATTAAATGTCTCCTACATTCCCTTCATACACCAGAGCCTTTCATGAAGAACAAATAAACACCATCAAAGCCTCATCCTTCCAATTGTTGCTCTGTGCCGGGTTCCCACCTGTCCAACAAGACCCAAAGCCACCACTTATGAAATATTTGGACAACTGCATGTCAACTGTTTTCACAATAATCAAAGCTGGTCAGGCTCTTCTGAAGTGTGTGGATCAGAGTGGCTGTATTGTTCTGGTGGTCTGGCTTTGCTCCAGGACTATTCTAGAGCAACAAAGCACCTGGGGGCCTCCCCACCCCTGATCTGACACAAACCAACTGGAAACCAACCATTAGACACTCTGTCAACCAACTCAAATTAATGTGAAGATTTACCAGGCTACATTTTATCAATGCATACTGTTCTTCGAAGCTCTATAGTGCCAGTTTTCGAGCTCCATCCACACATTGTGAGTGGTTGGGGTGAGCACCTGTGAAATAAAAGCAAGCTTGTCAGTGCGTTCTCCCTGAGAAAGTCGTGATGATAGGACATTCATTATGTTGGAGCCGGTAGCCTCTCTGTCTCGGACACATTCCATTCATATCAGAGATTACCAGGGCCTGGTGTCTGTCAAACAAACACTAGTAGGGTACACAGTCAGAGGGGAAGAAACCTAAAGCTGTGTCCAAAAAAAAAAAAAAAAAAATTTAAAAACCTCTCTGGGAACAAGAAAAGAGATATTATGAAAGTA
>NW_015627255.1:263645-271452 GCF_001515625.1 Sinocyclocheilus rhinocerous
TTAATAACATCTTTAGCTAATCACAAAATTAATATCCAATTTTCATACTGTACATTATATAATTTTGTGATGCCTAAATTCACTTGTATCATTTGAAATTATTTATTTTAGGTTTTGGTGTTTTATTTTTTATTTATATATACAAAATAATATAAAATCCTAATATCAGGCATTTATCAACTAACAACTAGCATTGGTATTGGACAGAAATTTAATATCAGCGCATCCCTGAACTAATCTTCATCATCCTTAGATTAGTCAAAATAACACTCATTCAATTCTAGCCAATTACAGTGACTCCCAAAAAACTGCCATGTAAAAGAAACCTACAGAAGACCCACTTCAATCAACAGCATCTGAATGAACATCAGTAATTAAGAAGAAATTATTTCCCTTGACAAACCTCTTAACAAGCACAAACACACCTTCTGGCGAGTCTCCTTCCTCCTTTGTGTCACCAGGTAAACAAGGCAAGTAACACATTCTTCTTCACCATGACTTGTGTGGGAATTAAATGTCTCCTACATTCCCTTCATACACCAGAGCCTTTCATGAAGAACAAATAAACACCATCAAAGCCTCATCCTTCCAATTGTTGCTCTGTGCCGGGTTCCCACCTGTCCAACAAGACCCAAAGCCACCACTTATGAAATATTTGGACAACTGCATGTCAACTGTTTTCACAATAATCAAAGCTGGTCAGGCTCTTCTGAAGTGTGTGGATCAGAGTGGCTGTATTGTTCTGGTGGTCTGGCTTTGCTCCAGGACTATTCTAGAGCAACAAAGCACCTGGGGGCCTCCCCACCCCTGATCTGACACAAACCAACTGGAAACCAACCATTAGACACTCTGTCAACCAACTCAAATTAATGTGAAGATTTACCAGGCTACATTTTATCAATGCATACTGTTCTTCGAAGCTCTATAGTGCCAGTTTTCGAGCTCCATCCACACATTGTGAGTGGTTGGGGTGAGCACCTGTGAAATAAAAGCAAGCTTGTCAGTGCGTTCTCCCTGAGAAAGTCGTGATGATAGGACATTCATTATGTTGGAGCCGGTAGCCTCTCTGTCTCGGACACATTCCATTCATATCAGAGATTACCAGGGCCTGGTGTCTGTCAAACAAACACTAGTAGGGTACACAGTCAGAGGGGAAGAAACCTAAAGCTGTGTCCAAAAAAAAAAAAAAACAATTTAAAAACCTCTCTGGGAACAAGCAAAGAGCTTCAGATGGTTCCCAAAACATCACAGCTTGATATCTGGGTCAATCCTGCACCTTTCCAATCCCACTTCACAGCCTGTCCCTGTAAAATGACCTCCACTTTGAGGATAAAAAATATATAAAGCTCTGTAAATTATTCATACAAATATATTAGCAAATGTTATTAACAGTTATGCACCAAAATGTATATGTACAAAATGCTCTTTTTTTTTAGCTGACTAACATGTTTATGGACATTGATAGGCAAATGTAATGTTACGTGACATATTGTTTACAAGCTGTTTGAATGACATCTCTCTGCAGTTGAAACATTAAGTGATTACATGAGACATGATACATTTCTGTATACATTTTCTGTATGATACATGATACATTTCTTTCAACATACCTTCTGATGTTTCTTCATGTTTATTTCGTTCTGTAGCTAGTAGTAAAGAGGCAGAGTTGATTGGTTCACATCTTATTAAAGAGTGTCAAAATGAAATGTATTGTTTGAATTGTTATAAAATTGACAGAATTTGAAAGCTCCGACTTAGTTTCATATCAAAAGTAACAAACACAAAGCTTATTGTGTTAATTGGATGGTAGGCCCACTACAAATAAGGTTTAGTGATGTTTAGTTTGTTTGCACACCAACTTAAAACAGTATAGACTTAAAATATCTTGGTTCTTGGATTGATTAAAAACAAGAAATCTAGCTATATTGTCAAGCTCCATGATTTCTGTTTCGATTTCCATTTTGGACAAAACTGAAAATTAGTTTTTGGCCGAATATTTTCAGTTGCCAAAATGTCAGTGCATCACAAGTGGTTATCTAATTAGCCCAATACCATTTTAAGGACTCAATGTTTTAAATAAGAATAAATGCAATTTCCTGCCAATACCAATTATTTTTAGAATACATTTTATATATTTAATATATTATTTATATTTTAAGATATTATCTGAACTTTTTTGGCCAGGTTGCTATATCGGTCTATCACTATCATCAATCAATATTTTGTAATGAAATGCTGCTGTGGAAATCTTTCTTCAATACCAGGATGTGACAACAAGCACCTTGAGAGTTAATAATAGTCATGTGGCTTTTTGAAATCCGTAAGCACTTAACATTTGCCTCACATGGTGCATCCTTCCTTTCATTCTCTGAGCGAAGGCCTGAAACAAGAAACTGGCTCTGTTTCCCTTTTCCTCCCTCTCCAATTGCAAATCTTTGGATTGGCTCAAAAATTAAGAGATATCATTAATAAGAAGCCATTTCTTTCAACAGTTCTCTGCAACATTTGGCCAGGCCTGTGGTCTGGAACTGTGAGGATCATCTGAATGAGTGTTTACAGCTTCTGCTTGAACAGGCCTTAAGTAAACCAGAGGTATAGTCCCGGAGGATAGGCTAAACTTAAGGACCTCCCTGTGTGTTTGTTCTAGATGACCCCGAGGTGCCAGGCTGAACTGTAGCCCAAAGTAAACACACTTTGAGTGTCCACTCTCTCTCACTCCAATTGAACCATCACATGGGAACTCAGTGGGACGTCTGTCCCAGGATGACAATGGTCCCACCACAAAACCCAGAAACATCTGGACAGAAACAGTGCTGGACAATGCAGAAAACCACAAATCCACCATCATTGCCCTCCCAACTAACTCATACATACACAACTCCTGATGTGAGGAACTATATCATGTGTCTTTTCAGGTTATTTTCACTTCACTACTGCTGACCACAGAACTGAGAAGAATATATATCTAATTTCCTACCGCTTTTCAGCTGAATTTTCTGTTTTGCGGAAAAGAACCTAATAGGAAACAACTTTTGTGCCACATTATCACTTCTTGTGTACTTAAACTATGGCTGCCAGCGTCATTGGTGAGGCAAAACAAAATTTAGCCGAGCCATTGTTGGCGATTTTTAACTTTGAGAAAAGGAAATCTTTCTACATCATTCCACAATAAAAACAGAAAATTCATTCAATAAACATCCAAAATATTCCATTCACAACACGCCTGACTGTACACATACCCAAAACTCAACACCCTTTACAACATGAACACCAACATTCCAGCTGTAACTCAAAAATATTAGATGACAAATACCAAGATCATATCTCGCAAAACTGTCATTCATAAATCTCAGAGTACCTCCATATCCACTGTACATGTTGCAGAGTCGTCTTCTGATGAATGATGAAAAAAAACAAGACGTACTCCTCTGTTTTTTCTTAAGACTCTTCAAAGCAAATGAGTAGTAGAAAGAACAATCACAGTTCCAGCTGTGTTGGTCTTCATCCTCTACTCATAATCTCACAGCACTGGCAGAAAGAGAAAGAGAGAAGCTGCCAGGAAATGGGAAGGCCGCCGCGCACTCCACAGCCCACTCCTCCCCCTCGTTCTGTTTCCCGTTCACTTCCCTGTCTGACATCACACTCTTCCTGCCTCTCCCTTTTCCAGCAAAGGGCCTGCACTTTGTTTCTTAATGATAAACACCCATTACACAGTCACTCCAGAAGTTTCCAGCTTTCAGACTGTTAATAATGAATCTGATCCAGTCATATTTACATAATGTGATCACTCTGTACATGAATAGCATAAAACACTGACTTGAGCAGTGGTGGAGCATATTTCAAAAGATGTCAAGCTTGAAAGTTACGCTTAAGTGAAACTTTTAGAAAACCCAAAGAATGTTCTAAACAAATTACATTTGACAGTATTTTCATAAGATTCGTGATTTAGATTTTATTAGGATGATTTTCAAATTAAATTCAAGCTTACATTTCAAATCAGAATTACTGGTCTTAATTTCAAGACTCTTATCAGTGCTCAATCACAGATTCTGGGTAATTCCCACTTTCCTGAATCATGCTCCATACAGTAAATCTGATCACTATCTAAATGAAACCCAGCAGTAGAGATGCCTTTGGCTACTGAACATCAAAGACGACATTGTGTGGAAACTTCACGTCAGTCAAAATAGTACGGGTTAATTATGTTAATTACTATTCTACACTACCGTTCAAAGATAGAAATATGACAATTCAAATAAGATAAGCACAGCCGTATAGAGCATGAATAAGCCTTAATTAAAAGTGATTTGTAACTTTAATCTACATCATATGACCACAAATATGCAGTGTTAGTCTTATTATAAAACAGTTCTATAGATGTCAATCCTGTATTACAAATCTGTGCATGGTGCCAAAAAACTATTTCAGATCACTCATGAAAAGATGGATAAACAACCAAAAAATCAATATAAAGTTTAATTGTTTTTGCTCCCAACACTGATAAGGCCTGATTATACTCTGACATACATTTTTAATATCACAATGTAATGGAAGTAGCAACAGATATTTCTGATATTGTGACGTTCATCCGGTAATTATTTAAAAGGGAAAAAAGTAGGGTGGGGACTTGGTCCAATCCAGCAGACTAAATGATCGGTCCAGCATACATAACAAGAGAGAAGTCTGTTGAAGATCGAGTTAAAACCTTTTCAAGGTCAAAATATATTTTTTAAAAATTAAGATCAATAACATGCATTCAGAAAAAAGGTGAATTTCCATTTCATGCCATCTTTAAAATAACCATTTCTATTTAAATAACTTTTTATATCCAGACTTGTCATAATGTGGATTTGCTTAATCCATGCAGGCTGTCAAATATTTAATATCATAATGCCATATTATGTGATAGCATTGTGACTCACCAGTAATAGGTCTTCTTTAAAATATGGCACAATGTATTACACTTAGCCTGTATCCTAAACAGAATGATATAAGCTGTGAAATTGAATTTTAGTTTCCCTTGATCAAGAATTTCATTTTGATAAGCGATGACAGCAGCACAGTTCATCAAAGACAAAAGATGACGGTCAGCATAGGGCAACAACACAACATATTATGAAATGACAGATCAAAACAAATATGTTTGTGATGTTCAAATGAGAATATGAGTAAGGGGAAATGCTTGAGACAGGCAGCTTGTATGACTGGTTTTTGTGGAGTAAACCTAGACATCACAGTTTCCTCATATATGCTGTTAATAAGCTGCTTACCTCAAATTCCTCTCTGACTGTTGCCATGGAAGTCGGTGTTCATATTTCTTTAATTGTCATTCATATACATCATTAAAGGTGAAGGGGCAGTTGATGCAAATTGGCTGTGGTTCTATAGAAGTTGCTGAGGCGATTAGTAGCCTACACTCAGTGAGGATGGAGAGGACATTTCTGTCAACAGCACACCACAGACGCCTGTCTAGAGGTCATATCACTCACTCAGCAGTAACCGAAAAGCTACTGTGAAGTCGTCACAAAGCTTGTCTGTTTGAAAAATATATATATTTTTTTTACATTATAAATGCATTTACTGCCACTTTTGGTCAATTTCATGCATCCTTGCTGAATAAAAGTATTAATTCTTTCAAAAAGAAAATCTTACTGACTTCAAACTTTCAATCGATGGCGTATACCATATACTATATGTGACCCTGGACCACAAAACCAATCATAAGTAGCACGGGTAAATTTGTAGCTATAGGCAAAAAAACACTGTGTGGGTCAAAATGATCGATTTTTCTTTTATGCCAAAAATCATTAGGATATTAAGTAAAGATCATGTTCCATGAAGATATTTTGTAAATTTCCTACTGTAAATATATTAAAACTTAATTTGTTATTAGTAATATGCATTGCTAAGAACTTCATTTGGACAACTTTAAAGACGATTTTCTCAATATTTAGATTTTTTAGCACCCTCAGATTGACTGGTTTTGTGGTCCAGGGTCACATATTATATTAAAGATACTATTGCCCAGCCCTAGTAACCACCCATTAGCACAGAAGCATAGAAATATAAATGTGATATATTAAAAATACACTAGTAATACTGTCTTTTTCAGAGCTGATATCAGTATAACACTCTCTCAGGCAGTAGGTCAGCAGACTGAACCTTATTTAAGGTGTCTGATTATTCATTTCCGCACATAACTTATTTATTACTCATATCATGCTGAGGATAAGGAGAGCTTGGCTGGGGTTTATCTGCATGACTTCACTATAGTGATACTGCATCTGTTATGGTGACACCAGGGCAATAGACAATACGAAAATCACATGAGGGCACAGATCAGGCACAGTCTGACTAGCTGACTTCAGCTCTGATCATTTCAGGATGTACCATTAACTGTATGCTGTGAACATGCAAATTCAACCATGAAGAACAGATAATGTTTCCAAAAGACATCACAAGAGTTATCACTTGCTTTATAAATTCAAATTTTCATAAAACTGACCTTTTTCAGAGCTTCATAATTTGTGATACAGAAAAATTAAGAAACAACAACATTGTGACATAGTGTTTTTCTTATTCAGATATAATTATTCTGTTATCCACATTAATTTTTGATTTTGAATTTAAGAGCAATTTCAACCAAATTTTTTTTTTAAATGCCTAACAGTCAAAAAAGTCATATCATCCGGTGAGACAAAAAAATGAAACAAAAGAATCATCAAAATAATTCTGACATTTTTATCTGCATCAATAATTGAGCAATGTTGTCAATACTGACAACAAATAATATACATGATCCAATATACATGAATATACAAAACAAAAGATACAAATTTGATTAAATACCATCATTCGATTTATTGGTAATAAGTAATTTTCCTTCTTAAACGTTAAGCATGCCAATACATTCAGCCTGAGTAGAGCGTAAGAGGGAAAATAGAAACAGATTTTATGATAAACAAGTTAGGGCAAGAAACAGAAAACCTCTCAAAAAATAAAAACACGTTATGGTAGTTAGTTACAATATGGTAAGTACCTCACCATAAGGTAATGCCAGATGTAGAGGCTACAAAGTCGTGTCCAAAAGGTGCTTATGATGATCTTACGATGAGTCACAATGAGAGACATCTGGACCAACACTCCATATGTCGCCATCTCCACACACAAACACACACACACACTCTGTTTGTAGTGAGTTTCAGGATCCTCAAAGAGAATAAAAAACAGCTATGATTGGTCTGATCTCTGTTATCTAGACAACAATCAAAATACAGATATTATGACTGTCAAAATACAGATATTAATTTGACATCACATCCCTCTTGGTCTGACTGCCATTTCCTAACAATCTCTCTTTCTACAGCAACTGATTAATGGTCAGCCAATAAGACTTTCATTTCTTCCAGTGCCTGCCTTCAGACTGATAACAACAAGCGAAAGAGGATGTGAGGGGGGCAGAGGATAAAAATAATGCTTTATTGGCCATTTAAGGAGTTGTTGTGGCTTACAGTGGAGGCATGCTGTTGTTCTACTGACTGCATTCTGAGCAAGAGAGTTAACGCTCTTGCTTCTCTTCTCTGCTTTAGGATGCGTTACATCCGCATGCTAAAAAAAACACTGCCTGACAACTTGTATTTTCAAAACAATAAACCTTTCAAAGTTTGCACAAATGCAAAAAACATTCCCATACATATTCCAAGAATAGGGCTGTGCAATATATCGAAATTATCGAAATATCGCAAATGTACATATCGCAATATGCATATCGCTACAGCTTGCAATATTTGGGGCCATGGGGGCCATG
>NW_015627255.1:271668-275862 GCF_001515625.1 Sinocyclocheilus rhinocerous
TTATTCACCACTTAAGTGTGCGCAAACACAAGGAATTTGTTGTGGTTTTACAGGAACATACATGCATACAAATAACCATATATATATGACACAAGATAGTTATAGAAGTTCACAGAACTGACTCAACAACAGCAGAGTAAAACGGTTTCATCTGAGCATGTGGCACTTTAAGCATTATCGTATCGCATATCGAATATCGCATTATTTAATGAGTTATCGCATATCGCATTTTTCTTCAGTATCGCACAGCCCTATCCAAGAAGAAAATGTACTTTTAATCTATGGAAAAAGAGAAAAAAAAAGTTAATCTAGAAACTGCTAGTAAGTTTTACAAATAATAATCATCAAGTAACAAAATGAATTAAGCGTGAAATAATGTTGTAAATAATGTTCAGTTTCTTGCACAGACAGATCGTTTTGCTTCATAAGACCTCAATATATCATCAGGAGCCACGGGTATTAATTTTGTATTGTCTGTAGGCTATATGCTTTTTTGACCCTAAGTGCCAGTAGCCGCTGACTTGTATTTTATGAATCACCAAGGACCACAGTTTCAGCTAAAAATCTTCTTTACTGTTCTACTGAAGAAAAAAAGTCACCTACATCTTGGATGGCCTGTGGGTGAGTAAAATAACAGCAACTTTTCATTTTTGGGTGAACTATAATGTGAAGTAGAAAGACTCAAACAGTACTTTCTTGTAAAACATACTTTAAAAAACTCTGAAAGATACTTTTTTACTATGTAGTCAGTTTTGATCTAGTTATTTTTTAACTGGTCATTTCAAAAAGAGCCTGCATACCATCTCCAAACATGACTGAACTTCCATGACCTTACAGCAAATCAATCTAGACAAGTTTAAGAAAGGTTCCCACATTATGGATAACACTTTTCCCACATAGCCACATCATGCTGGTAACTGACACAAATCAAATCAATTCCTCAGATGCAAGAATACTTCAGCAAGCCATGGCACGCTATCACACATCTTAAGTAGACCATCTCCACTTTCATGTGATCTCCTCCTTACTTATTTGTGAAAGTATTGGGCTGTGTCTGATAAGAGAAAGTTTGAAACATGAAGCATCCTGCAGCTCGTCCTAGCTGCCGGGGTACAGGCAAGTTCCTGGACCCTCATGAATCCAATACTTTCTGTTTAATCCCCAGCTGGACGTTAAGAGGCTTATGGGTCACTCTACAGTGTAGAAGTACAATCAGTTCATATATTACAGTGTGTTGTAAAAAAGACAATATACTAGAAATTGCCCTCACAGTCCGTAACAAAAAAAATGGAAATAATCCTGGTTACTGGGGTTTTAAAAAAATGCATTGCACCTAGTGGTTCAACGGATCACAAATCTCACAGTTCGGATCACATTACGGTTTTTGACCCACACAGAGTGTTCACTGTATAAATTAAATATAGACTTTTATCACAGCTGTTTTGTTGTTTGATGATCATTAATGACAGCAGCAGTATTTATAGGCCGCTGTCCCTTTAAGACCTGATGCACGGATCCGATATAATGATACACATCACATCCGATTTCTTTCTCAGCTGTTTTCATTCACTTGAGACATAACTGACTGCGTTTACCTGAATGATTGTCGAGATGGGTATTTTGTCATAATTTTATGAGTATTTGTCTGTTCAGAGGATTCAGAAGAGGATTGAGTTTGGTGTTCGCACGCCGTCTGAAACGCGTGTGCGCGCTTCATGTGCGCCTAGAGAACAGCGCGTGAGTAACGAATCGAGTTCCTTTTCGCCTTTTCTCTCTGGAATTGTTTAAAATTCGCTTGCTTGAGTAAATACGAACAAATGATCAACTTCAACCATCTATATTACACTTCACTCTAAAGATACAAATAGCATGAACATCAATTTTTAAGATTTTTTTTATTGAAATCTTATTAAAAATAATAATTTAAAAACAAAGCTACATTTTATCCAAAAATTTTAATAATTTAATATATAATCTAATTACATTTTATACATTTATGTTTTAGTTTAGATCAGGGGTTACTCAACAGGCGGCATCCGGCCCATGAGAGAAAAAAGTTTGGCCAGCGCTAATTTCAAATAATGTGGCATGAAAATTCAAACGCAGCATCAAAAAGCTACATTAACTTACATCGTGTTTACACCGGACGCGAGCGGCGTGGCGCAATAAAATACAATAGAACTCGTTATAATCAGTGATGCTGTCTTGGATGCGGCGTGACAAGACAAATCCCCGACAGTAAACTGCTGACTCGTTCTATTTATGATGTACTGACACAACGTTCAAATGATTTGCAATGCTTTGACGCGTCCAGTGTAGATACGATGTGACATAGGGCTGGGCAAAAAAATTGATTTTTCAATTAATCGTTTTTTTAAATGACATCGATTCGATATCGATTCTCAAAAGCCGCAAATCGATCTTTTCCGGGATTTATTTCAGCACATTTAAAACAAGATCTGATTAACGTGAATCTTATCATTAGTCTTCTCCACTAGATGTCACCCTTATTTACCTTGCGCGATGTTACAACAGAAAGCCTGTCATTCATTCAGCGCTTATCATGGCCATACGCATGATTCGCAGTTTACTACACACATACTAAAGCGCAGATGACGCTCGCTGTGTTTTCAGCTTCTGCCGTCTCACTATATGATGATATGAACACGAATGTCATCTCCAGCTGCTCTGAGAGTCACTTCATTAGCATTTTACCGTTTCATTTGAGAAAACTACCGTCATATCACATACACAGCAGCTGCAAGTTCTTCACGGCATCCCGTCAAAATAAAAGTTTAGTTTAATGTTCTACTGTCAGAATATATTACTATTTAGCAGTCTTAAGACTCAATGCTACTACTGCTAATAAATATTAATAAATCTTTATTTTTAAAGGAGTAATCACATCTGTTTTAATTTAAACAGTAAACCTCTGTTGTGCAGCACTTTGTTTGCCCAAAAAATTAAAGGGTTTATTTTCATTATAAATTAAATTAATGTTTTATGCCTTCATCTGATTACCAGAAAAATTAAGAACATTTTATAGGGCCCTACTATTGTTTAAAAAGGACCCTATACAAAAAAAAAAGAATAGGTTTAAAATACAGGCATGTGGTTCTTAATTTCTTTTTATTAATTCACTATTTGTAAACTGATGTTAACTGTTCATTTTTTAGAAATATCAATAGCATTTGTATTAAAACTATATTCACTGAATGTAATAAAAAAAAACGAGAATCGAATCGAATCGAGAGCTTGCGAATCGAAATCGAATCGAATCGGGACATCTGAATCGATACCCAGCCCTAATGTCCATCATCGCCAATTTGGACGAAAAAAAAAAAAAGACGAAGAGGCCCTCATCGATTCACAGGAACAAACAAACCCTTTCCAAATCTAGCTGGCTAGTTAGCTAGCTAGTTTCTCTCCACTCTCTGCCGGATGCATACATTTTGAAACATGGTCACATTATGAGGAGTCTTGTGTGTCAGAGTCTTCTTCCCGAAAAAGAACTTTCCCAGACTTTGTCCCCTGTCCTCTGCTTCGCTCCACGGACCCGTTGATCTCTCCCAGCGGCAAGTAGGAGTAGTCCGCCCTCTGCCCGCGCGCTTTGGATTTTCTACACGTATGGATAAAGTTACTGGCGAGGCTGGCCAGCAGCGACGTTGCCAGGATAGCGCAGACAACCAGCCAGCTTTGTCTGCACACATAAACAAAACACTCTCAGGGTGAGGAGTTGCACTTTGACCTCTGACTCCACCGCTGCTGCCCACAGCCTCCACAAAGCACTTGACTGCAACCATGGCAACACCACACAATCCCTTACTTGCATGTGAAAGGCCGAGCTGACTAATAAATTCATCTCTGCCACTCCGCTGCTGCAGAGTTGTTTACCAGTACAGGTTTTTCTTCCGGTGACCTCAACCCATGCCTTGCTCTCTCATTGGCTGTAGCTCGTCACAACACCTTACACCACGTTATGTCGAGTTGGCCAACCGGTCCAGATATTTGGCATGCTAGATATTTGTTGCGTCAGCGAGCCTCTTTGATGCATCGTTGTGTAGTTCACACATAAAGATTAGGCTAGGCCTGTTGCGATAATTAAATAACCGTCTAATCGCAATTATTTGATCTAACCGCGGTTGTTTGATTATTGTGCTTTTTATGGGAGACAAGGGGGAGTCATACACCAAA
>NW_015627255.1:275908-282647 GCF_001515625.1 Sinocyclocheilus rhinocerous
CCGCACACAAAATTTAGTCGCACAGGCAGAAAAAATGGTCGCTGGAGCCCTGCTATATCATCTGAAGCCATTCCATATCTTAATGTGAGGGACAGAATTTAGGTTTACAGAAACTCATCTTCCTTCTGCTGCAGCTGTCATTCATTCTCCGCTCAGTATTCAAACAGCACGTCACGTTCAGTATTGACAGTCAGCACGGTAAAACTCTCTCTCCAAGATGATATATTCCCATTATAATACTAGTTTAAGGAATAATAAGTAATTAAAATAATACGTTTAAGGAAGGAATTATCACAAACAGAAAGATTACTAGAAGCCTTTCTTTTTCTCATGATTTCTATCTTATATTCATGAATGTATTTTGTAAGAATACAAATAGTTAATAGTAATAGAATAAACATGTTTAAATTGTATAATGTGCACCAAAGATTTTTTTCCAAGATATTGTTTTTGCTGCTAAATTATACAGTCAGCTAGTTTAATTTCATAGCTTATATATTTTTATTCAAATGTAGTTTTTCTCTGTAATGAGGAAGTGAGTATTTAGTGGATTGCGTTTAACAAAGGGTTTAAAAGAGTGACCATTAGTTCCACAAACACAGTATTGATATTCTGTAGTGGTGTAGAAAAAAATAGCGCTGGTGTTGGATCGGTATTGGCCAATTCTTAGAATTTGGAATACTCTGTAATCTTACTCTGCAAAATAATAACTCAAAAAGATTAAAAGATAACATCATAATTATTTACGGAACCCTTAAATTAATCAATTATATAATGAAAGCCATAAAAACAGACAATTAATCATGATAATCGGCATAATCGCCAAAGCCCTAAAACAGACAATTAATCGCAATAACCGTGACTATTTTTTAGACAATTAATCATCAGCCAAATTTCATAATCGTGACAGCCCTACCGAGTGCCGATCACCCGCTGATTTTCCCCCGATCACAGCCCGACCTGTCGGCGAGCTCGTTAACTTGCTGTAGTGTGAACTAGGCATTAACCGTACAGACAAAATCAGTTTAAACATTCTTCAAAAATATCTTCTGTGCTCTACAGAAGGAAGTCAAACAGGTTTAGAACAACATTAGGATGACTAAATGATGACAAATATACTGACAGCTGCACATGAAATTTGCATGGAATTTCAGTTTTGGTACATTCACTGGTATCATGAGCCCGTTTGTCAGCACTTGTGTGGGACTGAGGAAGTTTTGTTTGTGGCCTTTGATACAAATACATCATTGGTGGCAAGCTAATCACAGACATTCAAGGAGCCACAAGTCACTGTAGCTTTAGGATAAAGACAGTCACGGGCTCAGAGAGTCGTGTGTGAGGCATTAGGTTTGTACTGTGTTTGAGGCAGACCATACAGCTGTCTCCGAGACTGGATGGTCTAAGCTGATTAGAGAGCAGTCTGGCAAAGTGTAAGTGATCGGTCACAACACACGGTATCATCCTGAACTAGTCACAGTCAAGAGGATCAAACAATACACACCTGTGACAAACTGGAAAAAATAACAATTCTCACATAGGTGATGATGATCTTGGAAACTTATCTGATGAAAAAAACAGTGGATATTCCAAAAGCACCATGGTCCAATCCACCTGCACAGACCTCGCCAACACCCACACCGGGTGGTGTAAACAAAATGATCATGTTTACATGGACATCAGTAATCTAATTATTTACCTTATTCTAAATAAGCCAATATTATGATTATGGTGTTTACATGAGTTGCTTTTAGAATATTCCTTTCATGTTCCCGTATGTTATAGTACATAGTTGGATTAATGGCACACGTCATTACGTCCCCACGTGACGCCATCCGACTCCCCTCCGGAATTTCACGCATAAACCGTGCATACAGACGATGGCGGTGTTGAAGCTCTTTTTTGCCGTCAAACGGTTGAGCAAACAGCCGTGTGTATCCTGTCGCAAAATGCGGCGAAAAGTCCTACACAACGGTAATAATGTGATTAAGATGTGTACATGTCTATACTGCACTTCAATAATGCGGCTAAAATAGGAATACTCCACATGTCTTAATTCGATTAGTGTTTACTTCGATTATGACTTTAGCCGGATTAAGGTAATCAAAAATCTCTGTTTACATGGTAGATTCTTAATCAGAGTATTGTCTTAATCGTATTAAAATCGGAGTATTGTTGTCCATGTAAACGTACTGAGTAATGTTCTTAGTACACTGAAACTCCTATGATGACCTCACTGTCATGGAGACTAGTGGTCAACTGATAAGGGTTTTTCAATGGCTGATGCCGATACGTAGATATCAGTGTGGCGTTGACCACTAAAATACCAACAAAAACTGACAAAAAAAATAAAAAATCATTTATTATATTTATATATATATATATTTATATATTTATAAATGAAATGAAATTTATTCAAGTGTATTTATTTTCAAATGTTTCAACCTATAAAAAATAATCATAATTTATATTTTTAATTCTAAAATATTTAAAGATAAATCTAAAATAATATATTTAAAACTATTTATTAATGTATTTTACACACACACACACACGTCTAAATAAAATTTATTTATTTAATAAATAAATAAATAAATAACATGACATGACATTTATTGTATATGCAAGTATTTTTTAACATTGCCCGATAATGCAAAATGTCTTTAAAATGTTTCAAAATATCTGAATGAATTTATTGTGGAAGTAAATATTTTAGTGGCATTACCATTGTGTAAAAATTGTCAATATTTATGTGTACATCTCAACTGGTATACTAATTTCATTACCCTATATCACAGACATCATTCTCCCCACTGTGTAGATATCAGTATACTAAAACAAATCAAGCCACAAAATCCATATCTGCCAACCTCTAGTTTTGTCTCCATTCCTCCACCCCAGATGACCAATTATAAATATCAAATAGCTTTTCACAGCTCATTCAGCTGCACCACTGTGTAAGTTTATGTCTTGAGTGAGCACATAAAAGTTATTCTTGAAAACTTTCAGGTGTCCTGCGTCACTGTTCATGAGTCCCGTGCGTGTGAACACACCTTGGGTAGAGAGTGAGTCACCCATCCAGATGCTCCATCTCTCCGGCACTGACTCAGTAATAACAGTCCTCTCACTGCATAATGATACACTCCAGAAATGCACAGTGTACTATAATACACAGCCTTACACACACAGTACGCTAGGCCAAATACAACTCCACTATGCATTTTTGAAATACACAGAGCCATTATGCATGTTGTTCAATGACGCATTGCCACAGCAACCCTATAATGAGTCAGTTTAAACACATGGTCATGCTAGTATTCAGAGTGCCAAGATTATGCTACACAGCGGATACCACATGAATGGCACAATCATATTGTGAAACATCCAGACGTTGCTCAACATTCCAGCACTGTGTAACAGCTCACCGCACACTCTCAGGTGTGCTTACTCCAATTTGATGAGTGTTAAGAGAAGCCAAAAATAACAGGTGGCTTATTCAAGTCCTTTAGGGAACGAGAACTTGAACTGAAAATGATTTTTCTTGGAATCAGGAAGTACTCCAGCAAATAAAACTGATTGTCTTCAACATATTTGAAATTTTTACCGAGATATTTATTTTAGCTACAAATATTATCTCAATATTTTAAACCTTTGTGATAATATTCAGTGTGTCTCAATATTCATGTATTTGCTCTAAAATGGCTTAAAAAGTTGATTTTTCATCAGAGGAAACATCATAGTAATTTGTGTTTTTCATTAAATGAACACAAATAATTTATGTGCACAAATATAACAATACATAATAAGCAAATACATACAGTACCATTCATAAGTTTGGGATTGGTTAGAATAAATTTTTTATTCTGCAAGGATGCATTAAATAGATCAAAAGTGAAAGTAAAGACATTTATAATGTTACTTAGTTAACTTTCTATTCATCAAAGAATCCTAAAAAGAACACAATTTACAAAAAAAATATTAAGCAACCATAACCGTTTTCAACGTTTACAATAATAAGAAATGTTTCTTGAGCACCAGCATATTAGAATGATTTCTGAAGCATCAAGTGACATGATGTAATGGCATGTGTAATGGCTACTTTGCCATCACCGGAATAAATTACATTTAAAATATATTAAAATAGAATATATAATACAATAATTACAGTTTTTACTGTATTTTCAAACAAATAAATGCAGCCTTGGTGAGTATAAAAGACTTTATTCAAAAACATCAACAAAAAAAAAAAATTCGTACAGACCCCCAAATTTTGAATGATAGTGTACTTGCTAAAAAGTAAAAAAAAAAAAAAACATCCCCGTGAAGACTTTCATTAACTTTTTCATGACTCACAGAAATGAATTGAGTTTGCTAACTTGAATTAACTTTTTTGAGACTTAATTTATCGAAAATGTATTGCCCAAAAGGCACGAAAAACAGTGAAGAGTTGTGAAAGCCCTAATTATAATATTGTGAGCTGGTGACGTTTGCAGTGCAAAATGAAACAATCCAAACTTATGTTTATCTCTTCTTCACAATGATATCATCATAAACGCCCCCACCACCATCAGGGACGCTGGGAATTAATTTCCCTACTCAGTCAGAAAACAGGCTCTTATTGCGGGTGTGGGTAGTCAGCCAATCCACACGCAGGGAGACGAGTCGGGCTAAGGACAGTTGCTGCACAGAAGGATGGGTGGGAGCTCTGGATGAGGCAATGAGGAAAAAAAAGAGGATTTAATGACTAAACCATCCTGAAAAACTCTCTTGGCTTGAAGATTACAGTACTGCGTGGTAACTGCACAACGCTGCACAGTTATATGCACAAATTATATATCAACTCTCCAGTGCATTACAGTTTCTCAAATCAAAATTATATCTCACTCTGAAAAATGTAGAAATATCTTCTTCAACTATGTTCAGAGTGTTGACAGCACTTTGTTTCCAAACACATGAGGGTTAAAGTGCATTTGGTTAACTGCAGCGCTAGGCTTTCTCAGTGCTGTCATACTTCATTGACATCACTGTCCCCACTGACTGCACAGCTCTGTAGTTTTAGCAGCTTCCTGTTTATCCGAGAGATAGGACTGACACAACTATGCTGGAGTTTCCCGCAGTCACGCAGCTAGAGGCCGAGCTCTGGGCTGTCTACTAAAAAAAGCACAAACTGGATTACAGTACTTATAAAATTCAAATCGACTTTTTGACAAGTCAGTCCTCCAGACAATGACACCAATAATCATAAATGTTACAAAAAAAGGACTCTATTGGGGACAGTCAGGAAAACTTTATCAGTTTCAATTTTGTTAGCGTGTCTGACAAGATTTCCTGGATGCAACAGCAAACAGCGTGACCTGTGGTGTCCAAATAGCAAGAACATGACTCTTAAAGGGCTAGTTCACCCAAAAATGAAAATTACCTCATGATTTACTCACCCTCAAGCCAGGTGTATATGACTTTCTTCTTTCAGACAAATACAATCGGAGTTATATTTAAAAATGTCCTGGCTCTTCTAAGCTTTATAATGGCAGTGAATGGGTGGTAATTAGGGGTGGGACAATAAATCGATGAAGCCAGGTGTATATGACTTTCTTCTTTCAGACAAATACAATCGGAGTTATATTTAAAAATGTCCTGGCTCTTCTAAGCTTTATAATGGCAGTGAATGGGTGGTAATTAGGGGTGGGACAATAAATCGATGTGCCGATTTATCATGATATTTCCGGCCGCGAGACGTTATCGATACTCTGGCACCAAGTATCGATATTTTTTTAAATATACAAAATATCTAAACTCATACCTACACTGTGGCTGTTTACCACTTTGGCTTACCGGAGCGGCAGTACCTCCAGACTTCTTGTGGTGGCGCTTCCCAGATTGCGGATGGTCAGATGAACGGAAATTGTAATTCACAGCGAAGAAGAAATACGAGCGTAATGGTAGACCAACAACAAATCAGAGATGCACCGGCGTCTTATGTTTATGGAGATGAGAACTAAAAAACTGCCCTGGAACAGCTATCAGCATGGAATGTAGGCATCGATGACGTTATCATTGCAGAGCGCATATTGAGTCCGTGAGTAGCCTAAGCTCTACGCTTGGATCGCAGGTGGATTTCCCTCACTATGAGTGAGAGAGAGCAGCGCCGGCACGTCCAGTTTTATGTCAACAAAACTGGATGCTCTCTCTCTCTTTCAACCCTCTACATTGCGAGTAAATCACTCGCATATGCGACTAAATCTTCACTCTGGGTAAATGATGTCTAATATTAGCCAATTGCTAATAAATTCTCAGATTTTACTCGCCAGTGTGTGAGTTGGAGGCTAAGTATAAGCAGAGGCGGACAGTAACTAAGTACATTTACTTGAGTATTGTACTTAAGTACACTTTTTGAGTATCTGTACTTTACTTGAGTATTATTTTTTCTGGGAACTTATGACTTTAACACTACATTTGAAAGACAAATATTGTACTTTTCACTCCACTACATTTCTATCAAGGTCCTCGTAGTAGAAAGTCTGAAATTTAGTGGGTGATTTTTTTTCTTCTCTATAACGTGACTTACTTTCTTTTTCAGACAGTTTATCAGTAATCACTCTTGTAGGGCTACATGAAGTGATTTCCCAGCATTTTTTGAACACTTTAGAGTTGCAAATGAGATATTTCTTTACAACAATTCAATAATAAGAAGTTAATATTGTGGTATATATTAGACACAATATTGTCTGATTTTGCTAAATCG
>NW_015627255.1:286000-289427 GCF_001515625.1 Sinocyclocheilus rhinocerous
CATTTTTTGAACACTGACCAGTTCCATATGTGATATTTATTTACAACAATTCAATAATAAGAAGTTGATATTGTGGTATATATTAGACACAATATTGTCTGATTTTGCTAAATTGTGTACGTGAAAATATTACCTATAAAGCAACAGAAGAACTGTGGTGCGTCTCCTAATAAAACACAACAGGTGTTTGACTGAAGCAGCACTGCACAGACTGTTCTGTGTGTGACATCAAAGTACAGCGAGAGCGATTAGTCAGCATTTAAAGTTTTTGTTTTGATGTCAAATAAGTCTTGCTGTTTTGCTTTTTTGTTAAAGCAGTGTTGCTGTTGTAACGTTATACAGCTACAGTTGTGTTGCTGGGTTTTAAAGCAGGTTTGAATTTTTATTTTTTTTATTATTATCACTTTGTATTTACAGGATTTCACTGTCCATTCTGTTCAAATGTGGATGAATGGCTACACATAGATGTGTCCAGAGCTGTGTGAGATCACTACCATCCTGCTTTTGTGGGGGTGGGTAGGGGTGTTAATTTTTTTCCCCCATAGGTTTTTAACATTTTAAAAGCTCTTTATTCCAAAGATACAAGCTAATCAGTGTATTCAGTAGGTGTACTGTATTGTAAGTTGCTTCAGAGGTATTGCAAGTATTACGTACAACAATAAAAAATATGTGCATTGACATAAAAAAGGAAATTTACTTTTGGTACTTAAGTACTTTTAAAAGCAAGTACTTCTGTACTTTTACTTAAGTAAAAATCTGTCTTTACAACTTTTACTTGTAATGGAGTAATATTTGACCAGCAGTATCTGTACTTTCACTCAAGTAATGGAGTTGAGTACTTTGTCCGCCTCTGAGTATAAGTTTAGCTCAGATATATTTTCACTCGCCGAACACTCTCTGACTGAGCGCATCACAGTTTCACTCTCCGCCAAGCGATGTTTTTCAGTTTATTTGAATGGATGTGCAACGCACCTGTATTTAATGTACCGTAAACTAGTGTGAAGGCGCATGACTCGCCGTCGCTTTGTTTCACACACACGCAGCGAGAGAGGGAGAGAGAGAATTGACGCGCTACCTATGCGCGCTACATGTAAACGATATTCTTTGATGTATTTTGCTGTCAAAATAACGGAGTTCCTTTGGAATTCTTCAGCTTTTAAGATCTACCGCTTTCTCCGGTAGTGGGCGGAACTAATGCGCAAACGGCAATCTCATTGGCTGGCGCTCACCTATTATCGTCCCCAGTGTTCGAACTATACCGTGGACTTTGGGGGAGCCCACTTGTTTTTTTTTTATAAATGTGTTGGTTTACACACAAAGAAATGTGTAAGCTTTTAATAAGTCCAAGAATAAAATGATTAATTTACTTAACATGTTAAATTTGATTTACAGAACTTTTTGTGCTGTTTTCTATCAGTTTGGACTTGAATAAAGAGAAAAAACTTGCACTTAACCTTTTCACAGGCATTTTGTTTTTATAGTTAGACAGATATCATGATGTATCGTTATAGGATTGTCTAGCAATACATCGATTATCGCAGAATCGCTGTATTCGTGATATTATTGTATCGTGAGCCATGTATTGTGATTCGTATCGTATCGTGAGGTACCCTGCGATTCCCACCCCTAGTGGTAATATTCAATAGTCCTCATAGCACATAGTTCTTGTTAGAAGATAAAGTAAGAAACTATCAACTACTAAGAAACTACCAAGTGACTCCGTAAATTGTCAACTATACATATATATATATCATTTGGCTCCTAAACGTTGTCGTTGTTTTTTTTTCAACAAAATATTGTGTGGACAAAGTCACAAACTAACCGCTGCCAGTGGAGCTGGTTAGGAAGAACGGAAAAAGTGTGTGTTTTGCAAGAGAAGCATCCAACCTTCAGGCAGCCACAACAATACCAGTGAAGAGCACACATCCAGGTGCAAAAGACTGGAGGAATCATTTGTAACCTCCCACACAGATCCAGATACTCAGTTCACGACGCGCTGGCTTCCTCTGAAAGTAGTGGTTGTCTGACCGACAGGAAGAAAAAATAATGCACTATATGCTTTCCCGAGGAGGAAGAGAAAGCACTGTAGAAGATAAAAGGCTAAATAGACGCTGGCAGCTAACCTACATCCATTTCTAAGAAATAGAATCCCACAATACAAAATTGGGAATAAATACCCAATTGTGTGCTGCCAAATCACTAGGCTTCTGTATTCTAACATGTCTTAAAGAGTAAGTCAGGTAACACAGATTTCATTTCAAGCCAAAAGCATGAAAGTTACTGTAGATGTTTTTTTGGGGGGGGGGTTTTAGCCAGTAAACCGTCAACTGGTCCTTCCTCAAGGCATGCCTATTTTAAGAATGGTCAGACAGGGCAGACAGTCTTTCCTCTGGGAGGAGGACATGCATGTCTTTGTGAGGAAACAGAATGAAAAAGAAAATAATCAGGAGTTATAGAGAGAAAGTGGAAGGAAAAACTGCATGTTCATTGCCTTTCTGACTTAGCAAAGACAGAACTCTGTTTGGCTGAATGTAAATATGTTACTTAAACAAGACTTGGAACAACAGTAAACATCTGGCACACTGTTTGGATAAGCAAATATGATGTAGCTAAAAAAGAAGATAATGAAAGCAATGGATAAATCTAAGCAAATAAAGAAACTATTACAGAGAAAATATGCACTACACATGTCTAAATATCACATTAACTTTGATTTACAGACTGTAAAAACCATGAAGCTGTCAACTTCGACAGTATGACCAGCAACACACACTTCTACTTTATCACTTTCATCGCATTGCTTGATCAGATCATTAGCTAAATTAGGCCCCTTCATGTCGGTCCAGGTCTGCACAATGGACAGATTGTGTGGCCCGTGGTGCTGCCCACAAGGCTCTCAGTTTTCCAAAAGAAGTGTTCCCACACTCTTCACAGAAAGTACGGTTGCGGGTATAGCAGCACAGCCTCACGGTTAGGAGAGTCACAAGATTTGCAGCAAATCTCACGTGCAAGTTCATAAATAGCACACAAAGAACTGGAAGTCAAGACATAGCCACGTCAAAGGAATGAGGACACTTTGGCTCTTCTGTTTTCCGTGTCATGTGGACAGGATAGTCTATAAAGTTGTAGGACAGGCAATAGCTCTGTAGACCAGGGTCCATTTAGGGAGTTAAACTTTAAAGTGGGCCACTGATGACTTAAAATATGGATTCACGCTATGGACAATAACTGATAAATGTCCAGTTTGTGTAAATAAAATATAAAATAAAACAATTCAATTAGTCATTTAAAAGTGATAAGCATCAACATTATAATGTACAGTATGAGAAATGGATATTTATTCTTAGACTTAATTGTACTTAATTGTAATCTAAATAGTAACTTAACCTGAGCATTTAGCAAATGTAAATGTAAAAAAAATAAAAGT
>NW_015627255.1:289732-314426 GCF_001515625.1 Sinocyclocheilus rhinocerous
TTAAATATTTAATTGATTAAATATTTGACATTGTACCCCCAATATATTGTGCATCCTAGTTAAATATATATAAACCTTAAATTCTAAAAACTGCTAAAAGCGTTAAGTACAAGAGGGAATATTGTAACCTACATAAACATTTGAATATATTCATGGACATAAAGCGGTTTTGAAGACAAAAAGGTACCACTGTTTTAGGCCATCTAAAATGATCCCTCCTCCCATGTGAAGAACTGACAGCACACAGCATGAGGCACCTCTCCCATTCCACAACAAACTAAATGTGGCTGTGTGCATTGCTCAAAGTTGTTTACATGCATCAATCAACCTAGTAAACCGGAAAATAGAAACATATACTCCAAAGAAACAAAAATAGGTTATTAGAGCCAGCATTCCCTAGCATGCATAAGGGGAAAAAATCAGAGGGATTAGGTCGTGCAGGATTAGCTTCATGGGATATTCTCTTCTCTAAAGCAACTGAGAGGCTATGAGCAAGGACGTGTAGAGAGAAAAGAAAGGCTTCGAAGCAATAACACAAAGTGGCCGACGGTGTCTTTCCGCTATATAATTCCTGACGATTAATATCCGACGCTACATCTTTTACACACATATGCCAAACAAAGCTTTCTTTGTCATCTGAGCTCACTCCCAGTCTCCTCCATGCAATGTTATGAGAAAGTCTATCACACTGTCTGCACATTCATTTGCAAAATAACTGAAAACTACAAATATTCACAGTTTGCAAGGCATATGCACTCGGTTTTACCAGGTAGCTCAAAACACATTGGCACAGACTGTTTTGTGTTGGCATTATACTTTAATACCTATTGTATATTTCCGTTTGAGATTTTTTAAGTAAATGTGACACTTAAATAAGCGCCGAATGTAGGCTACTCGGTACATGTCCATATATATCACAAAAACGTCGTTAGAATGAATTAATGAACAATGAAACTACATACATGTTTGTCAGGGCTGGTATCATCGACGTTTAAATCCAAATCCGAGTCTTTCAATCCGCGCGCTGATACTTTCAACGTAATGGATGGCACGAGTAAGTTTCTCGCGCGAGACGTACAAAAGATATCCTCGATATACGCACTGTGTATCCTCAATTCACTGCACACACACGGCAAGCCGTGTCACGTTCTCCCTCTGACCGCAAGGCTGCAGGCTTGTCCTGTCGTTATCTCGTAAGGGGTGTGGACAAACACATGCAAATGAAAAGACGTCCATCCCCGGCGTGTCCACTTAACACCCGGCCAGCGTGGAGGGAGTATCGAGGCACCTTATTTCATGACGGGAATAAGAATGTGATGAAGCAGGAGAAAAAATATCATGCAGGGGATATGTGAAAACTCCTTTACAGTCTGGTCAGCTGTACACACGCACTTATGTACTTATAAATACACTTCATGCTGGAGTGGTGCCTCGTTCCAAATCGAAGAGGGGGAAGGGAGAAGGGGAGGGACAAAGATTTGAGCTTTTCCTGGCTTCTTTCAGTGAAACCCAAAGATGTGAATTACACCCCTCACCCTCCCATCAACATCATCACAAACTGCATCAGGCATCAGGGTCCTACTCTCTGTTGTTCCCTCTCAAAACATGCTGCTAAAATATATGCTAAAAACACTTATAAATGTGTTGAACCATATGCCATGTCATAAAGATACATCAATTAAAATGAGATATGACTAAAGAGTTATATATGGTATATTTCCATAGATGAAAAGACATTTTGAGAGTCTCTTTATCACCCACAGTATTGATTATTTTTAGTTTAGAGATGAATTCAGTAATAATTGGTATTTTAATATGATTGATAATGCTAAATGATATCTAGTATAATATGAATTAAATGGAACAGGATTTTGGTTTCGTGTTTATTTATTGATGGGGCTGTGGGGGTACATACGTCTAGAAATATTGCAACAAAGTATAAGAGAATTTAACATTTGTGAATGAAGGAGTAATTTACTATCACCAAATAAAAATACATTTCAGAACATGTTTGTATAGTGCAAAGGCTCCTGATGAGGAGTGCAGCTACAGGTTAAATTATAGGCTAAAGTGGCTGCATGGCAATTATAACACCAGACTATAGATAGAAACATTGTAAGAGCAGAGTATGAGAAACTGAGATGATTCTAGGAAGAAATGCTTAGGAAGGACATTTTTCGGAACGTTTTAAGGCCAAGTTTAAACCACTAGCATGTTAATATTACGCAAACCTCTTTACTGTGTCACTAGAATTGTCTACCTCAATAAACCGAGTGCTATCGTTTCTCTGTGCAACAGTTGCCACCACAATGTTAGGATGATTGTCAAGCCATTGCTATGTGGTTGCTAAGGTGTTCTTAGTGGTGTAAGTCAAAAGAGCCTACCCCAATGACTTCAAGATACTCCTATGCCTTTAAACGCAACAAGCATAAAAGTAACAGTTTAAAATTTGGACTGTATGAGCATGTGTGATATGTTGTAGCTAAAGAGGAGATGTGACTGGTCTCATAGGCCTTGGTCAACTGGCGATAACCGAAGGTGATGTCATGTGTTTGAAGAGAGGCTTGACGTGGCCACCTGCCAGCAAAAGATAGGCCTGAGACTGAAGAGAGGGGTCAATGGTGGCTACCCTTTACCCCTCCCTGTTTGCCCCTATTCAAACCTAGCCAGCCATTATCTATCTAAATTCTGAATTCACTTCCCTAAATCATTGTAGCCCCCCCAACTCCAAATCACCCCACTGCGGTTTAGCCCGGACAAGAGCACTACAAAGTATCCACTGCCTAGGGCTAAAGCATAGCACCTAAATTATGCAAATAGGCTGCAGAATGTAGAGCGAAATCCAGGCCATGTGCAAGACATGCAGGACCCTCATCAAACAGATTTTAACCCTATAAAGCCTACTGTATTTGATACGCAAAAGCCTCTAAACTATCAACATGATCAAAACTTTACTGAAACACTTGTTGTACAAAATCTACTACGTGCTTTCTGTAGTCTGATTGATAGTTTTAGCCAGTAAAAGGCTTTTTAGTATAATCATAAAAATGTCTACCTTCAGGTTGTGGTTGACGTGTTTTTTTGCTATGAAATCTTTATTGATTTTTTTATAAAGTAAACATATGGATAACTGTTATTTTGTTAGTAATATTTCAAGATGAGCACTTACTGGACCATATTTAGCAACATATTTTTTTGAAAAATCACATTAAAATGTGAGAATCAAATATAATACATCAGGCTATTGAGAAATGTTTATTTGTACATCTGTCAATTATCATTGTATTTCATTGCATTCCATGTTTTGCCCCATAATAAAACTACAGAGCTTTGATCATAAAACTAGGCATTAAAATATCATCTTCCTAAGACATATTTTTGGATAAAGTGTCAACTGAGTAATCTGCTATACTGTTATAAAGATCTAAATTATTTAAATTAGTTATCAGAATTAGTTAGCCTATCAGAATTTTATTTTTTGGCCATATAAATATCAGCAACTGCACCAAATTGCATATTTTTGCTTGGTTTGGGCCTCTGACTAAAATTGAGGTGCTTTTTTTATCTCCTTGAGGTATGAGCTTCATATTTTCCTATATCATAATATATGCGGCATTAAAGTCCAAAAACGTTATTTTTTTTTATTTTATTTTGACTAAAGGATTCTGTCATTTCAGTTGTCAGGTTTCACATGGTTAATGGATACTGGTACATGACAGGTCTAAATGAATAAATCTCTGATGCCCACCCCCCTCCCCACTCTTTATGGTTTTACACATTTCCCTCTTTCTACTAGTTTTCTAGGGTCAGAGGAGCCCAAAGTTGCTGCTGTCTGGCTGTCAATCACACGAAGCCCCTTCCCTGTCCCATCTCCATGCTCATTGACCCCTGAACCCCAGTGCGTGCAACCTGCTTCTCAGACTCCCTGTGGGAACGTCCACAGTTTTAGGAGGGGGTAACGTTTGTTCATCTCTTTCTTGGGATTTTTTGTTGTTGGTTTTTTTGGGTTGAATTCAGAGAGATTAGGTTGTGCAGGATTAGCTTCATGGGATATTCTCTTCTCTAAAGCAACTGAGAGGCTATGAGCAAGTACGTGTAGAGAGAAAAGAGAGGCTTCAAAGCACTAACACAAAGTGCCTGACGGTGTCTTTCCGCTATGTAATTCCTGACTATTAATATCCGAGGTTGCATCTTTTACACACATATGCCAAACAAAGCTTTCTTTGTCATCTGAGCTCACTCCCAGTCTCCTCCATGCAATGTTATGAGAAAGTCTATCACACTGTCTGCACATTCATTTGCAAAATAACTGAAAACTACAAATATTCACAGTTTGCAAGGCATATGCACTCGGTTTTACCAGGTAGCTCAAAACACATTGGCACAGACTGTTTTGTGTTGGCATTATACTTTAATACCTATTGTATATTTCCGTTTGAGATTTTTTAAGTAAATGTGACACTTAAATAAGCGCCGAATGTAGGCTACTCGGTACATGTCCATATATATCACAAAAACGTCGTTAGAATGAATTAATGAACAATGAAACTACATACATGTTTGTCAGGGCTGGTATCATCGATGTTTAAATCCAAATCCGAGTCTTTCAATCCGCGCGCTGATACTTTCAACGTAATGGATGGCACGAGTAAGTTTCTCGCGCGAGACGTACAAAAGATATCCTCGATATACGCACTGTGTATCCTCAATTCACTGCACACACACGGCAAGCCGTGTCACGTTCTCCCTCTGACCGCAAGGCTGCAGGCTTGTCCTGTCGTTATCTCGTAAGGGGTGTGGACAAACACATGCAAATGAAAAGACGTCCATCCCCGGCGTGTCCACTTAACACCCGGCCAGCGTGGAGGGAGTATCGAGGCACCTTATTTCATGACGGGAATAAGAATGTGATGAAGCAGGAGAAAAAATATCATGCAGGGGATATGTGAAAACTCCTTTACAGTCTGGTCAGCTGTACACACGCACTTATGTACTTATAAATACACTTCATGCTGGAGTGGTGCCTCGTTCCAAATCGAAGAGGGGGAAGGGAGAAGGGGAGGGACAAAGATTTGAGCTTTTCCTGGCTTCTTTCAGTGAAACCCAAAGATGTGAATTACACCCCTCACCCTCCCATCAACATCATCACAAACTGCATCAGGCATCAGGGTCCTACTCTCTGTTGTTCCCTCTCAAAACATGCTGCTAAAATATATGCTAAAAACACTTATAAATGTGTTGAACCATATGCCATGTCATAAAGATACATCAATTAAAATGAGATATGACTAAAGAGTTATATATGGTATATTTCCATAGATGAAAAGACATTTTGAGAGTCTCTTTATCACCCACAGTATTGATTATTTTTAGTTTAGAGATGAATTCAGTAATAATTGGTATTTTAATATGATTGATAATGCTAAATGATATCTAGTATAATATGAATTAAATGGAACAGGATTTTGGTTTCGTGTTTATTTATTGATGGGGCTGTGGGGGTACATACGTCTAGAAATATTGCAACAAAGTATAAGAGAATTTAACATTTGTGAATGAAGGAGTAATTTACTATCACCAAATAAAAATACATTTCAGAACATGTTTGTATAGTGCAAAGGCTCCTGATGAGGAGTGCAGCTACAGGTTAAATTATAGGCTAAAGTGGCTGCATGGCAATTATAACACCAGACTATAGATAGAAACATTGTAAGAGCAGAGTATGAGAAACTGAGATGATTCTAGGAAGAAATGCTTAGGAAGGACATTTTTCGGAACGTTTTAAGGCCAAGTTTAAACCACTAGCATGTTAATATTACGCAAACCTCTTTACTGTGTCACTAGAATTGTCTACCTCAATAAACCGAGTGCTATCGTTTCTCTGTGCAACAGTTGCCACCACAATGTTAGGATGATTGTCAAGCCATTGCTATGTGGTTGCTAAGGTGTTCTTAGTGGTGTAAGTCAAAAGAGCCTACCCCAATGACTTCAAGATACTCCTATGCCTTTAAACGCAACAAGCATAAAAGTAACAGTTTAAAATGGAAGATTTGGACTGTATGAGCATGTGTGACGTGTTGTAGCTAAAAGAGGAGATGCAACTGGTCTCAAAGGCCTTGGTCTGACTGGTCTGGCCTTGGTCAACTGGCGATAACCGAAGGTGATGTCATGTGTTTGAAGAGAGGCTTGACGTGGCCACCTGCCAGCAAAAGATAGGCCTGAGACTGAAGAGAGGGATCAATGGTGGCTACCCTTTACCCCTCCCTGTTTGCCCCTATTCAAACCTAGCCAGCCATTATCTATCTAAATTCTGAATTCACTTCCCTAAATCATTGTAGCCCCCCCAACTCCAAATCACCCCACTGCGGTTTAGCCCGGACAAGAGCACTACAAAGTATCCACTGCCTAGGGCTAAAGCATAGCACCTAAATTATGCAAATAGGCTGCAGAATGTAGAGCGAAATCCAGGCCATGTGCAAGACATGCAGGACCCTCATCAAACAGATTTTAACCCTATAAAGCCTACTGTATTTGATACGCAAAAGCCTCTAAACTATCAACATGATCAAAACTTTACTGAAACACTTGTTGTACAAAATCTACTACGTGCTTTCTGTAGTCTGATTGATAGTTTTAGCCAGTAAAAGGCTTTTTAGTATAATCATAAAAATGTCTACCTTCAGGTTGTGGTTGACGTGTTTTTTTGCTATGAAATCTTTATTGATTTTTTTATAAAGTAAACATATGGATAACTGTTATTTTGTTAGTAATATTTCAAGATGAGCACTTACTGGACCATATTTAGCAACATATTTTTTTGAAAAATCACATTAAAATGTGAGAATCAAATATAATACATCAGGCTATTGAGAAATGTTTATTTGTACATCTGTCAATTATCATTGTATTTCATTGCATTCCATGTTTTGCCCCATAATAAAACTACAGAGCTTTGATCATAAAACTAGGCATTAAAATATCATCTTCCTAAGACATATTTTTGGATAAAGTGTCAACTGAGTAATCTGCTATACTGTTATAAAGATCTAAATTATTTAAATTAGTTATCAGAATTAGTTAGCCTATCAGAATTTTATTTTTTGGCCATATAAATATCAGCAACTGCACCAAATTGCATATTTTTGCTTGGTTTGGGCCTCTGACTAAAATTGAGGTGCTTTTTTTATCTCCTTGAGGTATGAGCTTCATATTTTCCTATATCATAATATATGCGGCATTAAAGTCCAAAAACGTTATTTTTTTTTATTTTATTTTGACTAAAGGATTCTGTCATTTCAGTTGTCAGGTTTCACATGGTTAATGGATACTGGTACATGACAGGTCTAAATGAATAAATCTCTGATGCCCACCCCCCTCCCCACTCTTTATGGTTTTACACATTTCCCTCTTTCTACTAGTTTTCTAGGGTCAGAGGAGCCCAAAGTTGCTGCTGTCTGGCTGTCAATCACACGAAGCCCCTTCCCTGTCCCATCTCCATGCTCATTGACCCCTGAACCCCAGTGCGTGCAACCTGCTTCTCAGACTCCCTGTGGGAACGTCCACAGTTTTAGGAGGGGGTAACGTTTGTTCATCTCTTTCTTGGGATTTTTTGTTGTTGGTTTTTTTGGACGTGTCACTACATACAAAAGCCTGACCCTGAATTATAATGCAAAACATGTGAAGCAAGGGCGTGCCAAAAGTGGGCATGAATGTATTTATAAACTTGTCAAGTCGCTCTTTCCATTTCTCTGCATCCCCTGTCCTTCGTTTCTCATGTATTTTTGCCTAAGGCTGGCATGTACAACTAGGAAGGTGTGTTTGTGGGTGTTTTTTAGGGGAGGGGGAGGGCAGAAAGCAATGCACATGGGTTTCGTTTTTAAGAACTACAGCAATCCAAATACTTCTAAAAGACTATAAAAAGTAATCAAAGAATGGAGTACAGCACTAAAGGCTTTAAAATGTCTGATAACTTGTTTATCTATTTATTGCTTATTAAAGAGAGCTCGGACATTGACATCACAGCTTTGTAAGCCACTTTTCTCAGTTCCTCACTTTCGCTGTTCAGAAGTGAAATGCAAGTCATTTCTGAAGAGTTTTTGGGAGTCAGAGCCATACGAAGGGCAGAGAGCTTTCCATTTAGCCATCTCAGGAAGCCTTTTAGCATTTGTCAGCCACCCTTATAGAAAGCCCACCCACTCACCCACCATAACATGCTGACCCACGCAAAAGAAAGAGAAATGCATACTAACCCACCCACATACCACCTGTTCATCCATCTGCTACTCTGGCAATTCATATCGTGCACACACAAATATATCACACATACCAAGCACGGCAACATATTGAGCTTCACACTAACTCACTTAGTCAATAAAATAGATATAGGTTTGATTGCTGGAAGAAAACTCAGATGGGAATTGTGTGATAAAATCACACCCGGAGGCATGAGAAGGCCTAATTGGGTCAGGCATCTCCAAAGCCCTCATTTTGGGGCTAGATGAGTCTGTTTGTATACTCAGTATGCATGCATGGACTCATGTAAGAAGATTCAACAGTGTAAACGAGATCTTGCATGAGTGGAAACGTTATTGAAAAAGAGCAGAAAATACCATTACTGAAATGGATATCAAGTAAATGTAAAACTGGCACTAGAGTGGCATAATGGGATGGGTGTTTTTGTTACTCTGTTCTCTAGGGCCTAGCTAGTACATTGTCTATTGACTTTTGAAGATAGTGGTACTTAAGAACAGGCAAACCGTTAAGTCTGCCACTATAGTGCAGCTAGTCATTAAGACTACACAATTCTAATTAAGAGCACTTAAGACATGAAACTTGAACTTATTCATGTACCATATCAGTTTTCAAAATGAAATAAAAAATATTTTTTTAAACCAAGCTGCAAAAAAATGTTTCATAGATATAAATTTTCCTTTTTATATTAATTATATTTATTTCATTTATATCTAAATGGAAATTAAAATATAATACAGGCCTAACCCTAAATGATGACAATTTTGTGCACAAACATTCTGAATAATAAAGGTTTTTTTAATGTTGTTGAAACAAGTGTCTTATGCTCACCAAGTCTGCACTTATTTGATACAGTAAAAACAGGAATATTGTGAAATATTATTACAATTACAACAAACCGTTTTCTATTATGAATACATTTCAAAAATTAATTTATTCCTGTGATGGTGAAGCTGAATTTTCAGCAGCCATTACTCCAGTATTCAGTGTCACATGATTCTTCAGATAAATTATATTTTAAAATATATACAGTTCTTTAAAAAATTTTAATAATATTTTGCAATTTTACAGTTTTTACTGTATTTTAATCAAATAAATGCAGCTTTGCTGAGCATGAGACTTCATTCAAAAACTACTACTAAGACTACTTTAATAACAATAAAAAATCAGTTGTAACAGTCAATCACTTTACACTGAGCCACTTTATTTCAGGCTGTACTCTATAAATGTATCTCTAATGACCAACCCCCACCACTTCTGAGACCTTCAGGCAGGACACAAGACCCAGGGGGTGAATCTTTGACCCTTCAGCCCAGTTAATCTGTCTTTCCAGCGTAAATTCCTCTTAGATTAAAGCAGGGTGGGACCCTGCCGACCGGGTCACAATAATATGCTGATTGGTCCTTTCCCCTGGGCGCGCTGCTCAGCAGGCGGAGAGGAAGTGTGAGTGATGGCATCTTGTTTGACCTGGCCTGTGAGTGCGTAGTGAGCACGTAAACACTTAGAGACTAGAAAGAAGCGGATATCTTGGTAGATATAGCTAATTTCACATTTTTGGCCACTCTTAGCCACAGTTTGGTTTTGACGAGGAAACTTCAGACACAGTTGGACACACAGAGTGTCCGGTGGTGGGCGTATGGATTACAGCCAATGTCCAGATCCAGTCCTGGTAATTAAGCTCCAACAAAAGGTTTCTCACTCAGGCTCATTTTAATGCTCCTATTGATAGCAGTGAAAAACTGCTGAGTGTCTGTTATCCTGAGAAAAGTGATGGTAATGAAAAAGAGAGGGAGAGAGGGGAGGATAGGGGGCAGTGAAGGCAGAAGTGAAAGAGAAAGTGACGAGTGAAAGCAAAGCCCGCATTGGGGATGCAAGAACATGGCTGGCAATGAGCTCATGCACATTGTGTCTTTTTGCATGAGCTGACCCACTTGGTTGAATTTATTCTGAAGAGCAAGAAAGAGAAAAAGAAAACGAGAAGGGGAGAGAATGAAGCACAAGAGAGATCTTCTGTATATTCAGTTAAAAAATTTAAATCTGATGGCTTTAACTCTTCCCTGGTGCAAATTAAAGCTGAAGTGTGTAACATTTTTTGATGTTAAAATACTTTCTGCTATTCCAAATTTAATATGCAAAGACAGCAGTGGGCGCAGAAGCTATCTGGACACTTTAGTCACAATTAAAAATGTATGAATATCTTTAAATAATATAACAAATATCAGACTGAGTTTTGAAGTTAGTTCTGAGAGCAGAACTTTAGAATAATTTGTTTGCAGATGCCACTTTGTTTGATATTTTGCTACCAAATGCTGTATTTTAGACATTTTAAGTGCAACTTTATTTAACAAAATTAAAATAATAAACTATGACAGTTTTGTGCACAATCTTTTTTTTTTTAATTAAAGGGTGGTTAATAAATATACATTAATATAATATATCTTAGTAATTTAGAGAGTTTTAAAGCAGTCATTTTTTTTTCAGCTGCTATAAGGATTTAAATAAAACTTTCAAATAATTTTTAAATGTCACCAAACTTGGAGCAACTAACAAATGTGTTTTGCTCTGTTGCATCTTGCATTTTCTAATGCATGGTCTGTGTGAAGCTTAAAGGGGTCATATGATGCTGCTAAAAAGAACATTATTTTGTGTATTTGGTGTAATAAAATGATATATTTATATATTTATATTATTATGCAGGAAATATATTTAATTCCTGCAGCCATCATGTGAAGTGATATTTTCACTTTTTCACTCTCTGCATGTAGAGCAGCTTCTATCTGCTGCTCACCAGTCACATGACAAGTGTCCTATCAGCCAGGCACTAAAATAACTCCAAATAATGCAGTTCTGCCTAGTCAACAACAGTAAACAATGAACGCTACACAAAGAATCCATTTGTTTTTTCCTTATTTTGGGACCGTTTCCTAGTGCTGAGGTGTTTCCTATTCACTGTGAACTGTAATGCCTTATAAAGCCTATGTTTGTCATTTCTCTGTCTGCACTCATAGCCATGTATGGAAAGACGCTGCCAAAACAAACCATAGATGCAGCATGTCTCATTTTCGTTGCAGAGTGTACATTTTAACAGCCAGCTTTACTTGGCTTTCATATCTGTTGAATTGTAAATCTGGTATTTAATCAGACTATGATGCAGTACATCACTGGAATCTTATTTTTACTTAAAAAAAGGATAAATAAATTCATAAATAAATTAAAAGCAAACAAATATGTATGTATTGTTACATACATTTCATTCATCTGTCAGCATTGAAAAAGCTGATAATCTTCTGCCCTATTAAAATGTGCTCTGAGATTATTTTTGATTCATTGAATGGCTACAGAAAATATTATTATATCCTATTATTATTGTTTATCCTATTATAATAAATATATTATAATATAATCGATATCTGTCCTGAGTGTCTCCCCTGCCTTTAGCCCGAGATGCTGTGATAAGTTCCAGCATCCCAGAAACCAGAGGACGAGCGGTTTGGAGAATGAATATAATATAATATACTATAGTTTAATTGTCTATATGTCAATTATATGGCAGACCATTTTTCTCACAGAAAGAGAGTGAGGTTTCCCTGCAGGTGGGAGGAGATGAGTGTTATCTTTCTCTACCCACAATAGAATGTCTCACTCCCTTCCACAAAGCCTCCATTGTGATCAGCCGTGTTGGCAGGTGTTGTGTTGTTGTAGTTGTTTTCATTTACTAAAGGGGCTTTTTATCCTGATTGTTTCTCTTTCCACTTACAGTACACATGTAAACAACTGAGCTTGTCTAGGACCCCACATGATGTGTAATGTGACATTGTAATTGCTTTCATCCGACTCTGACAGAGGTAGGGAGAGTCTGTCCGATTATTACTATATCAGGCTCTCTGTAAAAAAGAAAAGAAAAACAGGACAGATTGTCCTGTGCAATGAGGTGGACTACATGAATGAGTACATAATGTGAACAATATGTGTACATAGTCTCTAGTGTTGAAGAACAACATTCATGGAAACACACACACACACACACACACACACACAGGAGCTAACTACAGTTGAAGTAAGTCAGACTTAAGATTCATGATCCAACACTGCCCTCCACTGGACCATACATGCAGTATGACATGCTCAGTGGGAAGTACTGCCTGGCACTATTATGACCCCTATAAACCATGAACAGAGAGAGGCTGGTTCCACGAGGCCTCCCATTGGAACAAGAACATATATACAAACAAATAGCATACAACAAATAACTCATACTGATTTTCATAATTAAATTAAGAATGAAATGCATTAATTTTATTTGTAGCACTAATGCAACACTGAATAAGGCCTTTATAAAGTCTTCAACTCAGTTACTGCACAGTGTACACTTTATACTGTACTGTTCAAAAGTTTGGGGTTGGCAAGATTTTTGAATGTTTATGAAAGTAGTCTCTTATACTCACCAAGGCTGACCATAAATACAGCAAAAACAGAAATGTTACATATTTCAAGTTAATATTGCCATTATTACAATTTAAAATAACTTTTTTATTTGAATATATTTTAAAATGTTATTCTTGTGATGACAAAGCTAAATATTGAGCATTCATTATTTCAGCCTTCAGTGTCACATGATCCTTCAGAAATCATTCTAATAGGCTGATTTGCTGCTCAATAAACATCTCTAATTTTTATCAGTTGCCAGGTTAATGATTTGCATGTAAACGGGTAAATCATATTATTTTATTAAACCGATTTTTGGTAGTTATCAGCGTACTGATGTGAATGTAAATGTGCTCAGTGTTGAAGACAGCTTTGCTGCTGAATATTTTTGTAAAAACTGTGATACATCTTTGATGAATAGGAAGTTCAAAAGAACAGCATTTATTTAAAATAGAAATATTTTGTAACATTATAAATGTTTGTACTGTCACTTTTGGTCAATTCAATGTATTCTTGCTGAATAAAGTATTAATTCCTTTAAAAAATCTTACTGTTGCTGACCTCAAACTTTTGAACAGTAGTGTAAATATAAAACTTGCTAAAACATGTCACACAGTATTGACACATAACCTCACAGGGTTTTTTCATATTTTGTCCCATCATGTGCATATTTAATTCAGCGGGTGTCGTTATTTTATTTTTGATCCAATTTAATTTAAAAAGTGCCGAAAAGTCTTATAACTGGTCAAATAATCACTCAAGAAATTATTATATTATCAACACCATACTGAAATGGAATCAAGCTTCTGTGTGTATTCATTGTCCAACCTGCCCTTTTATCAGGAAGTGTTAGGCCAACAGACATTTAAAAAAAGAGCAGGGCAAAGGGAAAAATGACCAAACGTTTCCTGTCATTGTACTGCACATATCACTCAAAGCTCTATTCTGTTTCATATGTCTCTCCTATCAAATTCAGACATGCAAGCGCATTAGGGCATATATAGAGCAAAATAACTAGTGTTCAGGGGCGAAAACAAACGAAGGCATGGGATATTTTTAATCCCAAGAAACTTGTCTCTGTTCCCTTAGTGATAAGTTCATCATCCAGTCCTTGGTAAAGGACGAGGGTAAGGCATTATTGACTAGTTTTACACGAACAAGCAATGACTAACTCTTCAGTGTGTTTGGACTAGCAAAGCGTGTTTTGAAATTTAGAGTTGGTTCTGAGAAGTATGGAATCTTTAGACCAAAAATCTTCTCGAAATGATGTCTTCGATCATTCCTGCTTGATTTACGGGTTAACTGCTACTGTACAATTTTATTTTGATTATAAAGTCTCTGTTCATGACTATTGATACATAAATGAGCAATATTTAAGCTTGCAATGTTTTTCATAACATGCTGGCAGCTTCTGCGAGTGTGTTTGGCAGTTTATGTGGAAGGAAGAAGCGCATCACAGGCGGGTGTGACCTCACCACCTCGATCCGTCACCCTTCACATCTGTACCAATAAACACTTCCTCCTGTAACCATCGATAGCCATCTCTCTATCTCACCCACACAACGGGGACTTTCCTGCAAACTTTCCTTACAAATGATTATGTTTGTGAGAGAATGAATTTTAAATACATTTAATTAAATTGCCTAATTATTTGCTTGTTTAGCCAGCTCTCGACTATCAGAAATACATCACTTATGCATTCCATTCTTGAATATGATGTAATCCAGTTTGAATTCTTGAAACAGAGGAGTTAAAATGTGCAAGTGAGAAGCAAAATGACAATATGATTTTTAAAATGTGGATGCAAGATCTCATACTTTTTTTCTTTATGAGCAAAATTAAGGGAAACAAGGTGACACCTTAGTCACATGATGTTAAAAAAAAATCTATTTTTCATTTAATTCTTTTGATCAGGCCATTACCAGAGATTTTCAAATAATAAAAGGAGCAGTATCATAAACAAAACTGTTGGATATCATTTCATTATTTATGTTTGTATAAGCCTTGTTTGAATACTTTATAGAAAATGTGAGCAAATAAATGTTTTCCTGAGGGCAAGAACAAAGTAATTATTATATTAATTATGTGGCTTTTATGTGGTAATTATTTCCCATAACGGGGCACTGAAGAGGCCGATCAAATTTTAGCTGTGGCTAAAACAAGCGTCCTCAAAAACAGTTTAAAATAGTTCTAAACAAATATGTTGGTGGATTTTGATGTGAGAGGACAACAGGGCATGGACTGTTGTTATGGATTATGGACTTGTATTTTGGCCAGAAACAACAATTTAAAGTTAAAATGCCTTAATGATGGATTTTATTACAAACACTCAGCTTTTTGGTTCACAAGATGTTAATTGATGGACCGGAGTCCATGTCATGTCAATTATTTGTGGATTATTGTGATGTCTTTTATTAGCTTTTTGAACTCTCATTCTTACGGCACCCATTCACTGCAGAGGATCCATTGGTGAGCAAGTGATGTAATGCTAAATTTCTCCAAATCTGTCCCGAAAAAGAAACAAACTCATCTTGGATAGCCTGAGGGTATAAATAAAATTTGCATAAATAAGCTTTATTATCTCCATTCTATATGAGCTTAAAGGATTAAAAAAAACTGTAATGCAGTATAAGTTGTGTGTGTGTGTATGTGTGTGTGTGTGTGTGTGTGTGTGTGTGTGCGCGTGCGCGCGCACATTCTGTTGTGCATCTATTTGTATACACTACATTCCTATTATTCCTATTAACTCAATCAACCTTCGGAAATGTGATCAATATTTCAATGTTGTTTAACTGCACATTTCTATTTGCAAATGTGATCAATATTTCTAGATCAGTGTGTGTTCTTTAATTTAACCATAACATCTTTAATGAACACAAAAAAACAAAGGAACATGAAAAAGGATTTTCTAATTTTCTCAGATTTGTTCCCCATTTTAGGTGTTAAAAATGTGAGCTCTCTTAGAATGACTGAAATACATTGTGACTACTTTTATGGTGCTTTTAAGATGTGTTTTACTATGTAAAGAGTCTTCAAAAGCTCACAACACAAAATTATATAATGAGTGAACTATTGCTTTAAAGTGTGAGTCAATGGAATCTGTGGGACTGTAATAGAGATAAAAAAGTAAGCAGAGAGCAGACGTGTGACAGTCAACAGAGACTGAGGAGGAAACTAGAAACCGTGAGAGAAACAAACTGAAAGAACAAAATCTGTACTTTAGCTTCAGAGAGTAAAACACGGCTCAGGCAATGTGTCTACATGTAATATGTCATGTCCCTGTTTTTTTCCCTCTCACGGCTGTTTATTTTCTGCTGACCACTACTAGACTGAGGTCAAAGAGAAGACCTGTGCGAACAGCTGCCCAAAACACTGACACGCAACACTAGCACAGGGCTCTACAGTAAATGAAGGACACATAGTTTAATGTAGCACGTAAAATACTGCAGCATTGACAAAGTGCTTTCTATAACAACAAGGTACAGAAAATTGTTCTTGTGCCTTTGTGTGTATACAGATATAGTGAATGTGTATGTATGTAGATAACCGTGAAATAGAAAGCTAATCCCCAGGGCAAAAGCACTTCCTTCTGGTTTGCTTGATCAACAGAGAGAGAAAAAACTGCTTTCCTCTCATTTTTCTCATGTTAAGTGAGTCAACTTTATCCTCAATTAAACATTACACCAAATGATTTTATTTGTGGTAATCTATTCTGTTAATACTTTGACCGGTGAATTTTATTTGAAAATTTACATAAAGAAACATTTTGTTTGATTCTTACACTGCATGTAAATTTACTTGTCTTTTACTATTCGCTGTGATAAGTAGCCGACTGAGAAAACCCAGAGTCATCACATTCTGTAGAGTCAGAGGGGAAGAGCTGAAGTTTATGTTGCGTTGTTAATGACTACATTTCCGATTTCAGTAAATAGTTGTTATATTTAATTGTTAACCATCTGTTCTATAAATGGAGTCAACTAAATACAATTCTCAATCCCTCAAAGAAGAACTGAGCCAAAACAGAACAGAAGCGTGAAAGCAGGAGGTGGTGGTGACTTGTTCTGGAATGTACATTTCTATGTAAAATTCTTTCAGAAGTGATAAGAGTGTAACATGGCACATCAGCTGCAGCTATTTCACTTTCTGTCAAGGTACTAAATGCTCATGGAGGCAATATTTTTAATATAAAACATTTGACTGTTTTTATCGTTTATTTTTTGCTACTTTTCAAATGCCTTTTATGTATAGATTTAATTGATTTATCCTTGTCCTAGACCAAGAATTTGTTGTGAAATTCAATGAAATCTTATGAATATGAATGTAGGCTACTGTAAATGAAAAATTAATTATGTGTTTAAAGTTTATGATCAAAACAAGAACAATTAAATAAACAACAAATATCGACCATTTCAATATTTGTGTAATTATTATTTTTTTTTTCAAAATTAGTTTTTCAAAAGCACTTGTTCCACCCATTGTCCCTGCTTTTAAAGGCGCTGTAGACCTACTTGTTTATAAATATTTGTATTGCTTCTCATTTGCAATCAAGCCTTAATTTTGTCAAATTATGCAAGAAATCAACAATTAAAACAGTTAAAATACTTAATTGTGCGTATTTAGGATACATAAAATGCTGGCCATGAAATTAGCCTTAGCTAAACAAAAGAGTTTGAGACATCTGGTTTCAATTTTATTTGAATTATTTAAAATGTCACGTCCATCATCTCATTTAAGATGTGCTGGGAAAGGCATTGTTGTTGAAAACTTTCTGACAAAAATTACAGAATTCTCCCGTGATTCATATATATATATATACAGTACATGATGGAAATTGTTAGCACATAAATTAAAATAGTGTGAAAAATGTTTTAAGAGCATTCAGAGGGCCACAGTGCACAGTTGAAGAACACCCATTTATAAACCATTCAGGTTGACTTATTTACAGAGTAGCCATCCATTATAAAGTGTAATACATGAGAGAGGGCCAATTTACTGACTGGTGGTCAAACCCACCACAATTGACAAATTATTTGAAGAACTTCATTATTTCACATGAGCAAGTCCAGAACCCAGGATATGCACTTGCCACTTACCACAAAGTTTTTTCTGATTTCTCCTCACAAACAAACAGTCAGACCCTCCTTACTAGAAGGCAACAAACTCTCGGTTTCCAAGACAACCTCTGTTTGAATCGGGGCGTAAAGTGGGAATATCGGGAATATCCCAGACTGGCGCAAAACTCCTCTTCAACCGAATAATGATTAATGATGGGAAATGAAGTCAAACAGCTGCCTCACGTCAAAACGAGCAAATATTTACAAGAAATAATCAAAAATTTAGTTGTTGTTATTACTGACATACCCAAAACATGCCATAATTATTCAAATGTACCCTCTCAAAAACAAGCATGCTCTCTAACAAGGCTATATTTATCCACTATAAGGTTCCTACCTGAGGAGTATGGTATGTCCAAGCGACTAAATCCCTTGTGAAGAACTAAGCATAAATTTGACGTAAATTAGTTTTAATCTTAACTAGCAGCGCGTGAAGCGTGTACGCCCACTGTCCAGAGGCGTCTGTTTATGCCTACCCCTTTTAGTTTCAAAGCTGAGAGGAAAAAAAGAAACCCTCCTGTCCTTGTTTTCACAGGACTACGGGAGTATCGCTATGAGGCAGCTGACAGTTAATGAAAAATCAACAGTCAGTTCTCTCCTCAACATAACAACACGGCGAGACCACTGTCAATCAATCACTTGACTTGCTGCCAAGCCAATCGAAATCTGGAACCTCGTATGATTGATTCTTTTGTCAGACTGATTGATTAGGTCACCTTTAAACAAATCCCATTAGTGTCAAACACAGTAAGAGTAAACTTCCAGCTATCTCTAAGTTTAAACATAATAATATTTATCTTATAATTAATTATTGATGTAGCCTACTGTTTTTTTTATTTGAAGACTTTCTTAGTTTACAGCTTTGTAAATATAAAATGTGAAGAATATATATATATATATATATATATATATATATATCTCTCATCATAAAACGTATGGGGTAGTTTGTCACACTGGAACCTGCCATTAAATTTCTTTTCTTTTTCTTTTTCAAAAAAATAAATAAAAAGTAAAAATATCGTTAAAAATATTAAAATATATACTTTGAAACAGAAAACACACATTAAATATGGCTTTTGTGATCGATTCTTTTTATAGATATTCAATAAGTTAAATATTCTTTATGTAGACTATAATTTCTTACTTGAGGTGAAATGACCAGGACACGTTTTCATGAGTTTCACTCTAAATCAATCTAACAGAACAATTCAATAGTGTTGGCCGCTGCTTCTTCTGGAAGTCTTCTAGCATTTCAGTGCTATAATCGATCTACCTTTTTTTCTCTGACTGGGAGTATATGACTTGCTTTCAGAACAGGGTTAAGAATTACGTCGAAAGATGAGTAAACACTAGATCCGTGATGACATGGGTTGGACAAACCTTATCATATCTTTAACTCCTGCATCTCCATACTGTATTGATGAGACATAAGCAGCTATTATGTAGGCCTATGTAAGTTATGTATGTAAGTTACTCAACCAGTGGTTCTCAACGGGGGGCCAATTTAGTCTTAAAATTATTTGAACTGAGTTATATGAACATAACCTTAATAAATAAATAAATAAATAAATAAGTACAGCTGGCCTTTAAATCAAAAGGGTTGAAAACCACTGCACTAAAATGGGTATATTTCTTAAACACTAGAGGGCGTACTGTACCCATGTAATTTTGGATGATTGAAGATCGCGATATTCACTAAATATATGAGACATGTAGTGGCAGGAAAGCTCTCACAATTATTTTTCTTTGTTATTATTGTAAATCATTTTATTGTTTCTTTTGGCTCTCTCTTTTACATTTTCCTCATCTTCCTTTATTTACTTATCCATTCTCCCATTGTCTCACAGCTAATTTTATTACAATTGCTAATATTTAATTTGGAAAGACTGCAATACAAATATCAGTTGGGGGAAACTTCAAGGCATAAGAAACCTGTTTTCATGTTTTTATATGAAATCTTCCTCACATGCATTACACTAATATGATAGCATATTTTTCATTGCTGTTTTACAAAGTTTGTGAACCTGTAAATAAATACCACGTCTTATACTAGAATTGCTGTTTGTAACATTTTTCTCAGACAAACCGCAGACAGACAAAAAAGTGGAAGTACATGTCAAACTTAAGATGTGAACACAACACACAAGATGAGTTGCGTAATCACCAGGGGATGTTTTTGCCTTCCCAATCTAAAAGAGTTCCACTGTCTTTCTCGGTGAGGCTTGTGATGACTTTCATCATACTGCTGATGCTCTCAAGTGTCGTCAGGGGAGCCTGAGGGTGCCACGAGAAAAATGTCAAATGTGAGGCTGCCAAAGGAAGTAAACCAGTCTGAGATGAATGTAAAAACACATTTGTAACAAGCGCTTTGTATTACCTCTGGGCCTCCCATTTCTGTCTGGACCCATCCTGGATGGAGAGACATAACTAGAATGCCATCTTTTTTTAAATCTTCCGCCAAGCAGCAAGTTAACATGTTCAGTGCTGCCTGAAGTAAAGAAACAGTCAAGATGTAATATTTTTAATAGTGATTTATGAGTAAAATAAAGCCTATGGTTAATAATACTTGAAGAAATGTTTATGTTTTGTTGTCTATGGATTACAGTAAAAGGGCTCGATAAGGTACCTTGCTGACCCGATAGGGGTACATTGGAGACACAGAGAAATTCTCAGGGCATCTGGTGATGGATGACAGCAGTGTGGAGACATTGATAATAGCTGACCTACTGCAAGACATGCTGGTTTGATGAGGAAACTGAGCTGCAGCCTTGCACAGGAGGGGATGGAAATCCTGAAAATGAATTAACGTCATTTACCGTAAAGGGGAAATGTTACACAATAAAATTTTTGCCTTGTTTTCCAGTACAAATATCTAAACATTGTCAAATCAAGAAGGGGCAAAATGACTTTAAGTCTTTAAGATAATAAGTCTTGTTTACTGGGGAAAAATTAATAAATAATAATAATAATAAAATAAATTAAAGTGAGTTTATGCTTTGAAAAAAAAAGAAAAAAATATCTGTCAGTGGAGTAAGAATAAGAACAAAAACCTTTATTTAAAGGATAAACAAGATTATCTTTCTTACCCGATTGACAGATGTTTTTCTTGTTTAGAGCATACTTAATTTGTATACATTTTTTAAAAGAATAATACTTAATATCTTAAGTCACATACAATTTTTTAGATATTTATAATGAAAAACAAGACTAAGTAAGACAATCATTTGTTGCAGTGTTGAAGGTTCACCCACCTTTGCGATGAGCATGGGTCCTACAACATTGGTTGTGTACACGTTCACCATCTCCTGCATTCCTGTCTCTGCTAGGGATCCTGGGATGTTCACACCAGCATTGTTGATGATCAGATTCAGGCCTTTGCCCTTCAGCTTGGCTTCCACCAGTTTTGAGGCCTCTGCGATACTAGTAGGACTGGTCATGTCTATTGAGAAAGTAGGTAAACCAACATTATATTAGATTAAAAGAGTAGTTCATCCAAAATTGAAAATGTTGAAAATCTGATGAGTTTGTGTTTTCATCAGAGCAAATTTGGAGAAATGTAGCATTACATCACTTGCTCATCAATGGATCCTCTGCGGTGAATGGATGCCAAACAGCTGATAAAAACATCACAATAATCTGAGCAAATGATGTAATGCTAAATTTCTCCAAATCTGATGAAGAAACAAACTCATCTACATCTTGGATGGATTAAGGCCAAGTCAATTTTCAGCAAATATTCATTTTTGGGTGAACCAATCCTTTAATCTAGGTAATGAACAGAATCATGACTCAACCACAAAATTACAACAACGTTCATTATTTTATTATTAATCTCCTACCAAGTTGGACAACCGTGATCACATCATGGTGCTTCTGAGCTAGTTCCTGGAGATCCTAGAAGACAAGCAGTTGGAAGTGCTTTCCAGGATGTTTTAGAAATACACATCTTCATAAAATGACACACACATTACGTGTCACACTTCACCCTTTAAATGCAGCACAGAAACAGCAGAGTTGCCCAACAAGTTTCAGTGCCACAATGACTCATCTATGTCGTCTTTGTAAAACTCAAATAGTACAGATAGTACAAAGTTCAAACAATTTGTTTTTCATATAGCACGTAGTGCATTGGCATTTACTGAATTTAAACAAAAACTTTATGCTAAATGGCAATGACAACATCATTGACAACATTGAAAACATATGATTTTTATGATTTCAGAAACACTTTACAATAAGATTTGTTAACATGTTTTTTTTAGATACCATGAAGTAACAGTTAACAGTACTTTTAAATCTAAATGAACCTTTAACATTTCAAGTTGTATAAATTAACTGAATTGTATAATTTTGTAAATTAATTATACAATATAATTAAGTATAGTAATTAAGTTTTATAAAATAATTAAAATTAGTTAACATCAATTACGAACAAACATTAATTAACAAGGAACAGCAGTATATATTTAGAAATTAACTTACCAATTGCACACAGGTAAACCAGTTGAACTTTTCTATACAGTGTTAGCATGGCTTCTTACCTGTGATCTTGGTCCATTTGGGTCTCTACAACCAGCAAAGATCTGAACTGGAGACAAGGGTGAATCAACCAACTGGCGAACCAACTCAAGTCCAATTCCACGGTTTGATCCAGTCACCAGAACACTGTCACATATTCTAGATGCCATTATCAGTCAAAAGCTCGTCTGTGACCTGCACTCAGTCTACAATGGAAGGCATGTACATGTATGTTAGTGTGTATGTATTGGATGTGTGGGAGTAATCAGGGTTATGGAGTAATAAGTCTATTAACTCTTTAAAGGTCTGTGAATGTTTACCGCAACTGCAACTGCTTATGCTTCTGTTAGTCTCTCCCAGACCACAAAGCTGCCTTCCTCCCTGACAGAGAGAACATTACATTTACATTTACTCATTTAGAAAGTGTTTTAATCCAAAGAAGCTTACAAATGAGACATGCAGTATAAAGCTGATATAAATGAGTAACAAATCAGATGTCTTCTCAATGTCATTCTATTACCATACATTGATTTAAATCAGTCTTGACTCTGATTTTCTCTCATTCTTAAGTTTGACTGTAATTCATGGCCAAAAACAAAGTACTTTAACTCAGATACTTATGTTTTAGATACTTAAATATACAGATATTGATAGCATTTTATTGTCTTATATGATGCCCAAATCACTAAACAGCAGTGACAGCAGAGCATTAAAAAAACCAAAAAAAACAATTCCAGACCACTAGATTGAAGAGCTTTTTATTTCATAGAGCCTCAAGTTATTCTTTATAATTAGCCACAAACATATCCACAGACTGATGTGGAAATACATGTTAAACGTAAGAATGCTGCTGAACTACACAAGAAATGTTGAGTAATCATTGTGGTATACTACTGCTGTGCCAATTGACTGTCTTAGATGCTTGTGATCCCAGTCACCTTCAAAATATCTAAATACCTCTAACACAAAATAAATGAAATGTTAAAAATATTTTTTACAAATCTTATTAAAATTTTAAACATGAATTTAAAAAAATGTGCATCATGCTTTATGCTTAAAACAATTTAAGCAAATTACTAATGGGGTAAGAGAAATACATTATATTATTATATTTTTATATAATTCTAGAATACAATTTATGAAAAATTATATTCTTATACACTGTTCAAAAGTTTAATCAGTATGATTTAAAAAAAAAAAAAAAAACTTATTGGGCACCAAATCAGCATAGAATGATTTCTGAAAGATCATGTGACACTGACACTGCTGAAAATTCAGCTTTGCCATAACAGGAACAGATTACGTTTAAAAAAAAATGTATTTTATATAAAATAACTGTAAGGGATCTGCAAGAAATGGGACCAAAATGCAAATGAGCAGACAATGGTATTTTATTAACAAGACGTAGACTAGAACAGCAGGGGGGAATGAGGAGTCAATACAGTCCAAACAGAGGGGCAGGGCAGACGACACAATACGGGCAGGAGGGATGACCACTGAGACAGTCCGAGATGCCACGGACTCTAGCACGGAGGAGGCAGCTCCAGAGGAAGGACCAGGCAGGAACACAGGGAACCCGTAGCTTGAAGTGAAACTCAAATGTCGCACCAGTCTAGCCGCCAGGTAGGGACTCACAGAACCAGAGACTTGACACCTGAGAGAGGAGAGCTGCTTCCAGGCAGTGGGGGTCAGTGGCCAGGGAATCTGGGTTAGGGCAAGACAGGACAAAACAAACAAGATGAGACTCAAGACAACACAACCAGATGGACAATTGAAAACAAAAAGTGAACAAAGCAAAAAAGTAATAAATAACCAAAACTACCCAAAGAAATAAGAGTAAAAACAAAAAGCCAAGATCCAAAAAGGAAATTTGGAACCACAAAAACAAGAGTAAATAAATCTAAATCAAAAAGAGAAACAAAACTAGATAAGCACACAATCAAACAACAAGAACTAGACAGAACTAGAGAAGACAAAAAGGAAACGAGGATATAAAATAACTAGATAAGAGATAAAAAAATAACTTGAGCAAGATCAAAAGGATAAATTCTGGACCAACAAACAGGTAAGCACCAAAACAAACCAGCAGAGGCACAAGGAAAAGGAACCCAATATATGGAGCAGCACACACACACACACACACACACACACAAGGACCAGGTGAAAACAATCAAGCAGACAAGGGCTAAACAAGGGGGTGTGACCAGGGGAAACAAGGAGGTGGGACAAGAGCACATGGCAGACACAAACAGAGACAGAACCATGTGCTTAGGCACAAAACAAACAAAGAAACATTGAACAAAAGACAGTCAGGGCAGGATCCTGACAGTACCTTCCTCCCAATGGGTGCCTGCAGGCGTCCACACTGGGCAAAACAGTACAGGGAG
>NW_015627255.1:314462-332380 GCF_001515625.1 Sinocyclocheilus rhinocerous
TGGCAGGGAGGAAAATAATTCCGGGGGATAGTTTGAGGTTGACCAGGGAGGTTCTGGCTTAGGGGATCCAAAAGGGCTAGGTAATAGGGAGACATTGGGCTTGACTCTGACGTGCCCGCCTGGGCTGCACTGACGGACTCTGGAGGCTACTGGACCGGAGCTGACTCTGGAGGCTCCTGGACTGGCACAGACTCTGGAGGCTACTGGACTGAAGCGAGCTCTGGAGATGCTCTCTCGGGTGCGAGCTTTGGGTACATGACATGACTTGTATGATTTCCCTTCTTGGGCATGACAGGATTAACCGGTGGTTCAGGTGAAGTTACATGGACCGTCACAGATTCCTTTACTAAGGCAGAGACAACTGGTGAAGTGGGCAGCTTAGGGTGGGGTTCCACCAGGTTACATGCTTCTGGGACTACTGGATATTGGACCACCTGACTTAGGTTCACCTGGATAACAGGACTAGGGAAATTCTGACTCTGGTCCTCCAAGACCGCTGGAGGTAGGGCATCCTGACTTGAGTTATCCTGGTCCCCTGGACTTGGGGTCTCGTGGCTTAGGCCCTCCTGGACCATAGGACTTAGGACCTCCTGGGAGGGAATGTCGAACTGCACAACACAGGCCCTCCTTCGCTTCGGCTTCTGGGGGCACAGCAGTGTGTGATCGGCTGCTTCTGGGATGACAGCAGCAGCCCCCGTGGCTGCCTCTGAATTTACTGTATTTAACCTAACCACCTTAAAAGTTATCGCTGCTGACTTGGCCACCTCTGGGATGAAAGGCCCGGTCTTGACTGGCTCTGGAATGACTGGGGCAGGCTGGATCGGCTCTGGAATAACTGGAGCGGACTCGACCGACTCAGAGACAGATGCAGCATTCTGGGCTGCTCTCTTCCTTCTTGACCTACGCTTCCTTGGAATCAGAAGATGATCTGGGACTTGACTCAGCGAGGGTAAGAGAGCAGGTTGGTCCCTGCAATCTGGCTCTGGGATGACTGGAGAAGACTGGACAGACTTAGGGATAATTGGAACAGACCAAGGATCCTCTGCAGTGATCGCTTCTACACTGACTGCAGTTAACTCAGTGGACTCGGAAGCAGAGAGCAGTCTTAGCCGCTCTCTTCCTCCTCAGTCTACGCTTTAACGTAGGAGACTGAAGAGGGTCTTGAATTTGACTCTACATGAGAGGGAGGGTGACATGGTCTCTGCAGGCTGACTCTGGCGGTGTAAGGATCTGCCAGTCCTTGCGATGGTGCAAATACTTGGAAAGGTCCAATAATCTAGGCCTCTTAGTTGCTCCATTTCCCATTGTGGTAGGGGGTCATCCAAGCAGAGATTAAAAGCCTCTTTTAGAGTTGAGTCCAGGTACTCCAAGCCCTTGCCATGGTCCAGAAAAACTGGGCAAATGAACTCACCTCCCGACCCTGCTGGCGGAGCGATGCCACTGCCAGTGCCAGTCTCCCGTTGGCGGTACTGGGAGGAATACGGATGCTCATTGCTGGGTCCTGAGTTGGCTCGTTCGTTCTGTCAGGGATCTGCAAGAAATGGGACCCAAACACAAATGAGCAGACAATGGCATTTTATTAACAAGACGTAGACTAGAACAGCAGGGGAGAATGAGGAGTGAAACAGTCCAAACAGAGGGGCAGGGCAGACGACACAATACGAGCAGGAGGGATGACCACTGAGACAGTCCGAGATGCCACGGACTCGAGCACAGAGGAGGCAGCTCCAGAGGAAGGACCAGGCAGGAACACAGGGAACCCGTAGCTTGAAGTGAAACTCAAATGTCGCACCAGTTTAGCCGCTAGGTAGGGACTCACAGAACCAGAGACTTGACATGTGAGAGAGGAGAGCTGCTTCCAGGCAGTGGGGGTCAATGGCCAGGGAATCTGGGTTAGGGCAAGACAGGACAAAACAAAAACAAACAAGATGAGACTCAAGACAACACAACACAACGACACAACAAGATGGACAATTGAAAACAAGGTGAACAAATCAAAAGTAATAAATAACCAAAACTATCCAAAGAAATAATCAAACAGTAAAAACAAAAAGCCAAGATTCAAAAAAGGAATTGAAACCGCAAAAACAAGAATAAATGAAAATCTAAATCAAAAAGAGAAACAAAACTAGATAAGAATGCACAAAATAAAAAAAACAAGAACTAGAGAAGAGATGTAAAATAACTAGATAAGAGATCAAAAAAATAACTGGAGCAAGATCAAAAGGATAAATTCTGGACCAAGAAACAGGTAAACACCAAAACAAACCAGCAGAGGCACAAGGAAAAGGAACCCAATATATGGAGCAGCACACACGAGGATCAGGTGAAAACAATCAAGCAGACAAGGGCTAAACAAGGGGGCGTGACCAGGGGAAACAAGGAGGTGGGACAAGAGCACATGGCCGACAGAAACAGAGACAGAACCATGTGCTTAAACACAAAACAAACAAAGAAACATTGAACAAAGACAAGACAGTCAGGGCAGGATCCTGACAATAACTGCAGCCTTGGTGAGCATAATAGAACTTTTCAAGGCACTTATATGTAAACAATATGAATGGTGTTTACCTATTGACTAAATGTTATCTTCAGGTACGCTCACCTTGGTGATTATTAGGGATCTTCCAATTATAGTTTTGCACACTTTGCCATTTTGACCTGCTTTTGCATCCTGGATGCTCACATCCGTGTAGCTGATGATCAGATTGAGGCCTTCGTTCTTCAGGTTGACTTCCATCAGCTTTGCAGCCTTTGTGATATAGAGTTTGTGAAATACAGATATAGATACAGAGTTTGTGAAATACTTCTGAGAAATTAGACAGAACATTGTTTTATATGTGATACAATCAGTAACAACATCAAAAGATAGAATACATAATCAGTGTTGCTAATAACTGCTTATTATAATGTTAATTTAAGCTGGTGTATCAGCTGTTATCATATACTGGTGCTTTGAGATAATAGCAGAAACAGGAGGTTCGACATGACTTACATGTGTTTATCTTACAGACATGCAAATAATGTGTCACAATGCACCCTTTATCTACAGCAGAGCTGCAGAATCAGGACTAGTTTCGGTGTCACAATGACTTGTTACAAATGAAACGTGATGCAAAATGTCAGAAATGTAAATAAGATCTTGATATATAACATAGCATATACATGCCACAAATGTACTAAAGTAAAGTAAAACTAAATCAGAACAAGCATTTATGGTGAAGGGAATGAGGATAATCTTATACGCATTTTTTATGGTTTTCCTCTGTTTTTTTCTTCAAAGATTTGCACTGGAGATTTGGGTAATTCAGACAACTGGTGAACCAACTCCAGTTGTCCAGTTCTACACTTTGATCAGAACATTATTTTCAAATTAGGGGGTAATAGTAAATGCTCAGTAAATGTATAACAAGTGCCACCGCTTACTGCTTCCCTCCCTGACTTTACAAAGGCCTTTTCTTCTTAGATAGACTAACAACTAACATATTTCAAGAACATGCAAGTATCATCAGCGTAATGCCATTGCACTCTTAAAAGTAAAGATTTTTTGTAGTGATGCAATAGAACCATTTTTGATTCCCCAAAGAACCTTTATGTCAACAGTTCTTAAAATAAAAAAATGTTCTTTGTGTGAACAATATTTTAATATTCATAAGAACCTGTGAAGAGCCTTTAGAAAGATTCCATGGAAGTTAACGGTTCTTCATGGGACCATCAATTATATACATTTAAGAGTGTGATATGCTGCCTTTTTAGCTTTTTTTTTTTAGCTGTCTTACAGTAAAAATATGTAAACATCCTTAAAAGAAGATAAATGTATTTGAAAGACAATATTGTGTAGGATGATACCATTTTTATTATTTTTATATTTAGCACTTTTACGACAAAAATAATGAAAAAACATTGTAGTAATGTTTGTGCCATTTGATAAAAAAATAGTTTCAAACTTTTGCAGAAATTAAAGCAGAATTAAGGCACCTGTATTATAATTTTGACTGACAGGACATTGAGATCACAGGATGGTGACAAAATGCAGAAGCAAGCAAAATTAGATATTATGGCCACTAGGTGGCAGAACTTAATTACTTATGTCACCAGGGTTGAAAAAGGGGTTTTAAAAAAAACTCCTGTCTGAATGAACAATTGACAATAGTCCTTTAAAATAATACACACCTAATTAAAAGTTTTTTCCAAAAAAGTGATCATTAAAACATGCAAAAAGTTCAATGTCATCTATAAATTCACACATTGATCTTATCACACACAAACACAAAAGAGACACAAAACAGACTATAACTGTCCCAGACTTCCTCTCATACCTGTTCACAAGCTCTCACACACAGATAAAAAACACAAAACAGCCTCTCCTCTCAAACTAGGACAAAGAGCAGCTGATACAGACATGTAACCATGCTCTCAGATTTCAGATGGGAGGCCAATGGCCAATATTCATGTACCTCCATCAAACTGATTAAAACGAAGCCAGTCTGGGAAGATGGCAATGGGTTACTGACCAAAAAGCCAGGCAACTAATTCAAAAACAGAGAGGAGAAGTATCTAGTCAGTTGTGTCTGGCAAAGAACATGATGTCTAACAAATCTACAAGTTTGCCATGTCACGACAAGTCAGCAATCAAGTGTTTCTCTGTCGCTTTAATTGTTCTTATAAGTTGTGTGACAGGACAGAGCGCATCAGCCTCAAGCTAGAGGCCAGTCATACCATGCCAGGAATTATTTTTTTCTTTAAGCTAAAGCCTGTGGAATGCTGGGTAGGCAGCTGAGAGGCTGACGACTGCCGGCTTGGGTCTGGTAACCTGCTGAGGGATGTGGGAGAGCCAGGGGAATGTAGAGTTCTCAAAGCAGAGTGTACGGGCCAGTCTGGCAGCATTCTTTACACATAAATGCACACACACCTCAGAAACCAACACAAGCATTCCACTTCTCTTTCCTCACAACCTGTATGTCCGAGTGTATCTTTGGTGCATGAACAGCGTTAGCAGAACTGAGTGTCCCTGTATTAAAAATATCACTAGCCTCGTTCCTCATCAAACTTGAATGAAAGCTGGTCTATACTCAATACGTCATTTCCATGCACTAAGAAAGACTTCATGTCCCCACCATGTTGTATTGGGAATCTAAATTAAGTGAACAACAAAAGATGCTCAAATGGCACACTTACAGTACATATCTGCAAAAAAAAAAAAAAAAAAATATATATATAGTTAGTTAGTTATACTTTATTGTTCAGCCTTGGCTGAAAATTGGTCTTCGGTCTCGCTTTACATAGAACAATGACAATACAAAACATTCACATAACATCAAATAAATACTTAATATATTCACCCCTCCTAAAACACTTCAATACTACACTTTATTCAAAAGACTTACTGCGTATGGCACAAAGGTTTGTTTATACAGTGGGTATAGAAAAGAATCGCCCCCTTTAAAAAAATACATTTTGTTGCTTTGCAGGGGAATTACTCCCCTCAACCCTCTCTTCTTAATTCTTGATTTCCTTCTTTTATGCAAACACAAATTTGATGGAATCTCCATTTCCACTGCATAATTATTATTATATCACAGAGATAGCAAGAAATATCTCGAATACCATTTACCTGCACCATTCCAACCAACGCCGCAACCACACAGATCATGAACGCATCCATACTGCTTCCAAATGTAAAAGAATGAGTCAACGACAAACAGCAAATAAAACAACAAATAAAACTAATAAACCACGAAAACGCCATGAGACAACAGCGAGACACAGGGTCAGCAGCAGGCCTGGAAGCTATAAAACTGGTTTTATAGTTAGGAAAATAGTAGCTTGCCACTTTTGCAAAGCTCCATACTAAAGAAAACACTAGCGAGGCACTGGCTCCTAAAACATTTAGGAGCCAAATTAAATTTTTTGTAGACACACTACAGAATTGCTCGATAAAGATAGTAGTCCAAAAGTAGAATAGTTGACATTTGATGCTGATGTTGCCATATCACTGTGTCACTCTGTTTTGAAAGAATATTTCTTCCAGTTTGGAAAAAGAAAAGTCATATATTGTGTTGATCGTGATTTCAACATGTCACACACCTTGCAGACACATATTAAACATTTCAGATTGAGAATCAGAAAGTAGTTGTTTTTTTCTTTGTGCAAAGAACTTTACCAACATTAACGTCAAGAAACATGACTCCTTTAAGCTTCTCTGACAATTGATTTAACATTATAATTGGACCCTACTATGCAAAACAATGATTAAACATACTCTCCTGTAAAATATTTGTGTTTTTAGAATAGAATGTACAGGTGCATCTCAATAAATTAGAATGTCGTGGAAAAGTTCATTTATTTCAGTAATTCAACTCAAATTGTGAAACTCGTGTATTAAATAAATTCAATGCACACTTGTAAAATATTTGTGTTTTTAGAATAGAATGTACAGGCGCATCTCAATAAATTAGAATGTCGTGGAAAAGTTCATTTATTTCAGTAATTCAACTCAAATTGTGAAACTTGTGTATTAAATAAATTCAATGCACACAGACTGAAGTAGTTTAAGTCTTTGGTTCTTTTAATTGTGATGATTGTGATGATTTTTTAACAAAAACCCACCAATTCACTATCTCAACAAATTAGAATATGGTGACATGCCAATCATGCCAATCAGTCAAAACACCTGCAAAGGTTTCCTGAGCCTTCAAAATGGTCTCTCAGTTTGGTTCACTAGGCTACACAATCATGGGGAAGACTGCTGATCTGACAGTTGTCCAGAAGACAATCATTGACACCCTTCAAAAGGAGGGTAAGCCACAAACATTCACTGCCAAAGAAGCTGGCTGTTCACAGAGTGCTATATCCAAGCATGTTAACAGAAAGTTGAGTGGAAGGAAAAAGTGTGGAAGAAAAAGATGCACAACCAACCGAGAAAACCGCAGCCTTATGAGGATTGTCAAGCAAAATCGATTCAAGAATCTGAGTGAACTTCACAAGGAATGGACTGAGGCTGGGGTCAAGGCATCAAGAGCCACCACACACAGACGTGTCAAGGAATTTGACTACAGTTGTCGTATTCCTCTTGTTAAGCCACTCCTGAACCACAGACAACATCAGAGGCGTCTTACCTGGGCTAAGGAGAAGAACTGGACTGTTGCCCAGTGGTCAAAAGTCCTCTTTTCAGATGAGAGCAAGTTTTGTATTTCATTTGGAAACCAAGGTCCTAGAGTCTGGAGGAAGGGTGGAGAAGCTCATAGCCCAAGTTGCTTGAAGTCCAGTGTTAAGTTTCCACAGTCTGTGATGATTTGGGGTGCAATGCCATCTGCTGGTGCTGGTCCATTGTGTTTTTTGAAAACCAACATCACTGCACCCGTTTACCAAGAAATTTTGGAGCACTTCATGCTTCCTTCTGCTGACCAGCTTTTTGAAGATGCTGATTTCATTTTCCAGCAGGATTTGGCACCTGCCCACACTGCCAAAAGCACCAAAAGTTGGTTAAATGACCATGGTGTTGGTGTGCTTGACTGGCCAGCAAACTCACCAGACCTGAACCCCATAGAGAATCTATGGGCTATTGTCAAGAGGAAAATGAGAAACAAGAGACCAAAAAAATGCAGATGAGCTGAAGGCCACTGTCAAAGAAACCTGGGCTTCCATACCACCTCAGCAGTGCCACAAACTGATCACCTCCATGCCACACCGAATTGAGGCAGTAATTAAAGCAAAAGGAGCCCCTACCAAGTATTGAGTACATGTACAGTAAATGAACATACTTTCCAGAAGGCCAACAATTCACTAAAAATGTTTTTTTATTGGTCTTATGAAGTATTCTAATTTGTTGAGATAGTGAATTGGTGGGTTTTTGTTAAATGTGAGCCAAAATCATCACAATTAAAAGAACCAAAGACTTAAACTACTTCAATCTGTGTGCATTGAATTTATTTAATAAACGAGTTTCACAATTTGAGTTGAATTACTGAAATAAATGAACTTTTCCACGACATTCTAATTTATTGAGATGCACCTGTATATATATATATATATATATATACATACACATTTAATTAGAACTAACAGTTCCCAGACCATAGGACATAAGAGAAAAATTATTTACGGTTCAGCTGGAGTCAGTTGCAATTTTAATAACACCTCTTAACAGTTCACTAACTGAATGAGTCTGATTCAAACCACTAACTTAAGTTTGAGGATGTTTGATGAATCTTTTTATTATCTTTTTACATCTAATTTCATTCCTGTGATGGCAACCTGAAATTTCAGCCCATGTTACTCCTGTCTTCAGTTTCACATGATCCTTCAGAAATCATTCTAATAGGGTCATTTGGAGCTCAAGAAACATTTATTATCATCAATCTTGAAAACAGTTGTACATTGACTCTTTAATTTAAAATAGTAATTTAATTTGGTTTTACATGTTTAGATCACCATCACTCGTGCTTTATGATTTGAATGATCATTTTGTTTCATTACACTCTGAAGTAGACCTTAGGGTACAATAGGGATGTAAACACCGGAGATGAACAATTTAGTGTGTGGTCAGAGAACAAAAAAATAATTGAGATTCCAGACAGGTAAGATCGGAATGTTTGCTCATTCTGCTGACATGACTGAGGTATGAGGCACCTTTTCAATTTAACACGATCTAAGATCTGTCCTGTTAAGAGGCTGCCTTTTCATTTTGTCACAAATTCACTTATCTCTACCGAATGGTTATATCTGGCTTAAAATGGCTCTAAAGGGCATAATTTGTACAGTAAATCTTCATATTCTTGCAGTGAAATGTGTCCATTCACATAATTTCTGTTTCTGAAAGGTATGCCCCCTTCCTCAAAAAAAAAAAAAAAAAATCAGGTCATGATGACAACAATTTCTCATAATTCAAGTGAGCTTCACCCCTTTTTTCCCTGAATATACAAGGCCAAGTGAAGAGCAGAGGTGGGAGTATTACATATCTTATCAGCTTATACTAAACAGACCTCTCTTGAATAGCTCACATTCTCAAGCATCCATCACCTAAGCAACTACAAACTGGTTTTAAAAACTAATACTCTGTGGGTGAGTATAACAGTCCCATTCACCTGTTTAAACTGTAAACACCAGGTTAATAGGAGCAAAAGCTCCCCTCTCCTCCACCTCTGTCCTTCTGCGATGTGTCAGACGAGTCTTCCTGTGACGATATAAAATTACAGTGAGTCATTTTAGAAAGGACGACTTAAAACCTTCCAAACTGCTTCTTGAGTTTCTGCTTCTCAGGTGAAAAGTCACTCAATAGACCTTAAGCCTCAGCAGGTACTTATCTAACAAACATCTGGTTTGACAGGTTAAATTCTTTGGGTATGAGCGCATGGATGAGCCAGAGGGGAGAACATGGTCAGGTGTCAGACAGACATTTGAAAATTCTCCGGGCATTTCATTTTCGCAATTAAAAACAAATGTGGAAGAGTTTAAATATGTTGTAGGAACCAAACAGGGCTGTCCAAAACACCAACCCTTTCCAAATACCTTATGGGTCAGCTGAGTCACTGATACCTATGTGAAAGAGAGACACATGTAAACTCAATTTCTCCGCTATATTCCAGGAAATTGTTGGGTCTAGACCAAATGCAGAGTAGATCAAAGTACTGACCGTTGCAATGAGCAACCAGGATGATCATCTCCCTCCACATTCCTGCATTCTTCTGCTTTCCATCATCATCCGAGCTGGAGAGAGGCCCGCGGAGAGGGTGTGCAGAGCAGAGACTGGACACACAACAAGGGAAACACTAGAAAAAGAAGCTTTATTAAGACCAGTGGCTCAAATACACTAAAAGGAAAAAGATGGGGGGGGGGAAATTAAGGGGGAAATCTAGTGAGCAAATGTTTTGTCCACAGATGGGCATATGTTAACAGTTTCTCTATTAATGTTAATGTAGAACTTGTTAGCAGTACACTGAAATGCTTATGCATTTTAAGTTTTCTTGTTTCTAATATTTTCTAAACATTTTCTAATCATATGAGGAAATGTACTAATTATAGCAGCTCTGGTATTAAATCATTCACTGAGAGAAAAGGCAGAAACTTTAAAGCAACCACGAGGCCAGGACCCACTAGGGGGCCTCAGCAAACTTCCAATGGGACCACAGGATGACTTTAATTCTGTCATCAAGCTGTTCCAAACCTGTATGAATTTCTTTCTTCTGCTGAACACAAAAGATAGTTTGAAGAATGCAGGAAATCAAACAGTTGATAGTCCCATTTTCCCATCCCACTTCCGGAGGAGACCGGGGCTAGTTGTCACAGAAAGATGCTGTCACAAGGTAACATTTTATATTTTCCTGTTTGTTTTGTATTTCTGAATTATTTTACTATATTTAAAGTATACTAAATGCTGTTAAAAGGCAGGTTCCATTGTGAAAACTTGACCTCATATAGTAGGACAACATACCCCAAAACTGAATCATGTTGCTGCAAAAGGTCAACATGTGTTCAATATTTTTATTCCTAAACAAGACTGTTATAGAAATTGACTTTCAAAAATCTACTCTGTGCGACAACTATAATATATATGTATATGTAAATGTATAAGTATAAACCTAAAAAGTGCGACAACTAGCCCCATTGTCCCCTAAAATATAAAGTTTTCACAGCAACCCCTGTCGAGTGGAAATTTTGCTAAAATTTCTGTTAATAGTCATGATGTCATTTTTATATCGTTATTAATATCTTTTACCTCAATGAGGTCACTGAGTCATAAGGAATTCTTATATCCCACCCTGAGAGGTCAAAGGAACATTAGGCTTACATGTGATACTACGCTCGACCACGCCTTCAAGCGGCGTTCCGCCTGACGTCAGTGTTATTGAAAGCCACTGGCCCCGCCCACCGCCTGGACAAATCAGTCCGTGCCTGAGAAACAGTACTGCCGATCGCGACTGTCAGTTCACTCATGCTGCGCACACGATCTCTGGCTGCTGACTCCTGTATCTAGGGGCACTCTCGTGCGATACTGCCCGTGGGACTATATATATATCGCAAACATGTCACGGCATCACAGGACGCCGCTGAAAAACGAGGAGAGTGTGGTGGAGGTGAAGAGCAAAGTAAGTGAATCCCATAAATATTGCATTAGGCTGCGTTTGACAGCGTGCATATGTAAACTGCTGTTTACGCAGCCCTCCACGGGAGCGTGGCCGTATTTGGAGGGTTTTCAATCCGGCGCATCAATGTTGGGGTTTGTGTACTAATCCATCCATAGAGAGAAACGCTGATGGTGCTGTATGTGTTAGACTACGAGGCGCGAGACGAGCGCGTTTGGCTGGGATCATTAAGACAGCAGGTCTCTGTCCGGTCCGTGTGATGTGAAATGTGGTTCTGGTGCAGTGTGAAGAAGGATCCTATCCTACCGATAAACAGACGTGCGCAATGAGGCGACTGGGCCCTGTTGATCAATTATGCATGTTACATACCAATAACGAAAAACCGAATCCCGCAGTCTAGGAAGAATCAGATCATAATGATGCATCTGAGGGGCATTAATAATAATATTAGCAGAGCTGTGTACTACATAAACTCGATAAGACGCTGGTGCAGTTTCTATACACAAGAAAAATTCGACTGTTTTTCTTCGATTACAACAAGTAAGCAGGTATTAATAAGCAATAACACGAGCAAAAGTGCATTTGTTTGGAATACAGCTGGCACGAGGCCACAGGTAATTATAACCTTGCTGATGTTCAGTGCTACCGAAGCATTGCCAGTGATGTTGCTCTATAAATATTTAAATATCTTATGTTTCAGACAAATATTGACCAGTTAGTGTATTTCATATCTGCGGGTGAAAATAGTTCCAAAAGAAGCCAAAGCATCAAGCTTTCAGTGTCACTATGCAACGCAACGCTAAAAACTGGACTGGATCAAGTATAATCAAAAGTATAAGGATTTAAAAAATATTTTAACTCACAACTTCTACCCAATAAAATAGTTTAAAGCTTGGCATTATTTATGGAATATATATACAATAATTATATTAATTTACATTATTTTCCAGGTTTGCTGAGGCCCCCTAGTTGCCTCTGGCCTCCTTAGATCCACTGTTGTATAATAGTACTCGACAATTGTCTAAATTAAAATGTCATTGTGATAAATCTGTTCATCTCAGGCCATACAGATGTGTAACAAAGGCCTCATTTATGGGAGGAAATAGTCTTTAGTATATTACATCTGATGATGCATAAATGAATATTAACAGGCAAACAGTTACAACTACTGATGTCTGTTTAAAATAGTTCATATATTTTATTACGTTTCTCATGGCCTCTATTATTACTAAAGGCACAGATTGTTGGTCTCTGATGTATTGGAGTAGTTTGTTGTCAATGTGCCCAGTATACTTATTGGAAAACCTCGACCACAATCTGCCAAACAGAGCAGGATATGTTTTATTATCCCTCCATTCTTGAGAAATGTTGGGTGTGCAGTGCATATGTGAGAGGAGAACAGTAAACAGAAGAGGGCTGTTTAGAAAGATTCAAGTGAAGTTCCATGCAGGCCTGGATGTAATTTAGTGTCATATATTATTATTTTTGCCTGAACTGGCTAATTCAATCACCTGAATCCTCCTGCTTGAGGTTTTGGTTTTCATAACAGGCAGTGCAATGTGTTTGGTGACACTCTTTTCTTCCTGAGAGGAAATTGGAAGGAAATGTTTTCTTTTCTACTTTTCTAGCTCTTGATGGGATCCTGTCGCAAATGAATGGCGTTTTCAGTGAGCATGTAGTTTGAGGTTTGTGTTGAACAATTCATACTGATGTCTTTTCTCTGACAGGCCATGTTTTCATTGGTATGACAGGTATGGCCTTTTTATCTGTATTGCTATGGTTACTGTGGTGGTCCCACATAACAGCACTTTTTTTTGCACAAAATAAGACTAATAATTTCAAAGGTGTTGATGCTTGTTTTGAAGGGGGAGGTGATGTAAATATTTTAAAGCGGGATGATAATGCATATATTCAAATATGTTGTGCAATGTGTGTGAAAAAAAAATGTATTGACTAAAAATGTTATTTTCATCTCTAAAATGACAGTCATTTTATTGACAGATTAACATTTTACTTCTGTAATGTGACCCATTCCTGAGTGAAACAGGATATTCAACAAGAGGGGAAAAAAAATGTAAGAAGGCCTGATTTTATCCATCAAGAATTAATTGGACTGTGAAAGCAGTCACATGACAGCTGAAAAGGAAAGATGCTTTAGAGGTGAAGCAAGTTATTTTAATAAGAGATAAAATACTAACTTATTAACTATGTTATAAGAATAACTTGCACGATTAATTGTTCACACTAAGACCAAGGATGTATACTAGGAGAGGACATGTAATTTAACTTTTCCTTTCTTAATTTTAACAAGATGAAAGTATAGGAGAGAAACAAACAGGATTACAGAATGAAAACACATTTTTAATCAAATGTGCCAACATTTCATCAAAATCAAAGTTACAGTCAAGTCAAGTCACCTTTATTTATATAGCGCTTTTAACAATACAGATTGTGTCAAAGCAACTGAACAGCATTAATTAGGAAAATAGTGTGTCAATAATGCAAAGTGACAATAGTAAACACTCATTTTTCAGTTAAAGGCAGTTCATCATTGAATTCAGTGATGTCAACAAGAACAGTCCCTGATTATCACATCTAAAAGATTTCTGTGCATTCCTGTATGGCCAAATTCATTCTTGTTATATCTACCACAGGAAAAAGCCTTTGATATTATTTTTGTGAATGGGCTCTAATAAAAACACTCGCCTGCTGAATGACTCCATATTCAAATGATTTACAATATGACCTTGTATATTTTCACTAGTATTCTCCATTTCCATATGTAAGGTATGCTCCATGGATACTGGAGAAAATCTTTGGCTCGGATGCAATTCCTCCTCATAAACTGAGCGATCTGACAGATTTTGTCCAATATGTTCAGCTGAGCTCTTGAGATGAATTCCCCATCCGCTCAGTGTGTGTGGTCTGGGGAAGCTCAGCTTTTTAATGCCACTGTTCTCATCTTTCCCTTTATCTGTAGCACTTGATTAGATTGACCCTCCCTTTGTTCCTCACTGCTCTTTTTTTTACCTTAATGGCTTCCTCCGAGCTGCAAGTGCACATCAAACAGCTCTGCAGCTGCAGGAGCAAGTGAAATTGGTACGAGGAACTGGCACTGCATGTGTCTACAGACTCTTCACGCAAAGACGCATCTGTGTGTAAAGTCACTGTCCAAGTTTCAGTTGGAAAAAAAAAGACATGGATTACATTTGCATATCTTACAGGGTCATAATCTGTCTATGTCATAATTGATCTACAAAGCTAAGTGCTGTGCATTAAGAGCCTGTAGTGTTACTGTTTATTGATATAATTTAACATGATTGTGGTTGTCCTGCAGTTTGAGGCGGAGTACCGCAGGTTTGCCCTGAAGAGGAAAGGAGCCGGTGGCTTCCAGGAATTCTACCAACTGCTGCAGACCATTCACCGGATCCCCGGAGTGGACGTGCTGCTGGGATATGCCGACATCCATGGAGATCTACTTCCAATCAACAATGATGACAACTTCCACAAAGCACTGTCCTCGGCCAATCCGCTGCTTCGGATTATCATTCAAAGGAGAGGTAACTCACTACACTGCATGTATATCACAACGAGGTCAAATGGTTGATATAGCTTTGAAGCTTAAAGGCAAAGTGTGTAAATTCTGCACTATCAAACAGAATTGAAATCGGTTTGTTTGGGCGATCATGACAAGAACCTACAGTATAGTTTGAGTTTGAGAAGGGGCTTCCTGTTTGTCCAACCAATGAACACCTGAATGTGAATGGGTTTGAGTCAGTAAGTTTTTTTTTTAAGTCAAGCAAGTCTCTTATGGTCACCAAAGTTGCATTTATTTGATCAAAAATACAGTAAAAATAGTAATTTATTACTGTGATGGCAAAGCTGTTGTCACATGATCCTTCAGAAATCATTATAATATGCTGATTTGGTACTCAAGAAACATTTCCTATTATTGTCAATATTGATTGTCAATATTGTGCTGCCTAATACATTGAAAATGTTACACATTTTTTCAAGGTTCTTTGATGATTAGAAAGTTCAACAGAACAAACAGAACAACATTTATTTTTTGACATTATAAATGTTTTTACAGTCACTTTTGATTAATTTAATGCATCTTTGCTGGTGCATTCATAGGAGTTTAAGTGTTTGAAACATTATTTTTGCAATTTGGAGCTTTAGCAGTGCAGAAACCACACACTTCACCTTTAACATTCATCTTAACAAAATCAAACCAGGATCTGGGGGAATATTTGGATGAAATATATGTATGTATTTTGATATTGCTAAATTGTTAAAATGCATTTTTTGCGCACGTGGAAAGGGGATATGTATGCAGCATAGCTGATACATGTGTGAGAGTTAGGCATTAAAATGATGCATCATCTTTTGCTGTCATATGTCGTTATCCATATTTGACTCCAGAGGGAATAAAAAGTCATTCCAGCAGTGTAATGTTATGCACAAGGATGAGGACCGTTATGGGCTGTGATGAGATGTTATGATGGGTGGGCGTTAGCGTTAGATGGTGCCAGTCGGGGCCCATCTCTGTTTCATGAGTGTAGTGGCACTGCGCCAGCCCCGAGGTGCTGAGTCTGATAGCGGTGCGGAGGAGTGATGAGCCCACACTCTCATCTCTCTCTCCCTCTCCCTCTCCCTCTTTGACGCTTTCTTGATGTCCTTTCTTGTCTGTATTCTCTTTCTGTCAACTTCACAACCCTCTCGCTCTCCCTTCCTGTTTCTTCATCACTCTTAATGCCTTGTCACACTCAATGAGTTTTATTAAATCTGAACCGCAGCACTGAGGAAATGTTTCGCTAATGCTATTAGGAATGTTTTTCTCGTTGTCAAATTGTTCTTTCTTTATTTCATTGTTCTGTTTGTTTCTTTCTAATCCACTGTGAAAGGAACTGAGCACCATTGTTCTGAGTTTTAAAAGACTCAAAAAGGGAACTATTTTATTTAGCCAAGGGATTAAATCAGATTAATCGCTTGTTAGCTATGTGAAAATTGTATTATTCGAACATCAAGTTTCAACTAGCTCCTACAGCTGTTGATGATAGTTAGGGCCAGATGGAATCTTTCGGAAAAGATTTTAAGGGAAATCTATGGAATTATTGGAATGTAAACATGGTAAAATGTGTTACATGGATGGAAAAGTACTAGACTCTTATTGATATCCTGTATCCTGCAGAACAGTGTTGTTATTTTTAACTAAAAAGAAACCATTAAAAATAATTTTTGATATTTGAAATTGAAATAAAACAGTATATAAATATTAGATGAAAAAAACCTAAAAATTAGAAACTTTAAAATATCTAAAATAATTAAAATTGTTATTTAAAATAATTCGAATAATTAAAATCGTTGCCTGGGCAAAAATAATACATTAAGTTGAAGTACTAAAACTTAAAAAAAAATAAACAAACAAACAAAAAAAGAAAAAAAAAACTTGACTGGAGCACATGACTAAGAAATGACTAAAACAAAAATTAAAATGAAAACAAAATACAAAAAAAAAAAAAAAGCTCAATCAAAATATGAATAATATTAATAAATACTATAAGAGTGTACTATATACTATAATAGTGTATAAATAATACAGCTGGTGCAGATCCGGTGTAGTTTATGTTTTTATGAAGTTATGATGGGAATGATCTATAAAGTGGCACTGCTCATTTTTGAGCTGTGGATGTTTGTCTGAGAGAATCTGGAGATGTTTTTGGCAGCCCATCATGTGTGAACCTTACACCTGAATGTAAATATAAAATCTATAGCATATTACTCATACATTTACAGTGTGCATGTACAGCTGTTGGGTGGATGCCAACATCACATGTAGAGAATGTAGTATAAGGGAACTTCAGGAACCAATGTCATTGACATAAATGACACAAAGTGGGTTCTTTTGGGACAGACTAATTGTTTCAGATGGGAGACTGTCATAGTGTGTGTGTGTATGTGTGAAGGGTTGCCTCTTAAGACATTAGGGAGAGATAAAATGTGGAAAGAAAGGATAAGGTGCTTACATACTGCAGTGGTTTCCACTACTTTGGCTTCTGCAACCTCTTATGGATGTGATTTGTGTGGAAAAGAGACAGCAATAATACTCCTGCATTATGTAATCATAATTTGCATAACAGATGGACCTCATTATGTGTTCATAGTAATTCTGTAATGAGAAACTCGATACTTATTTAGTTTTAAACCGACGTACCTTCATACACACACTTACATGATTAATCAAAATCTTAGTTGTTACTATTTATTGTTAATTGTCAATAATTATACTAATACAGCTTGCTTACTGATTACATGTATGGGGTTATGTATGCATGATGTAATTTCCTAACTAAAGGTGACATAACAGCCAACCAAATATTTGCAGCTTTTCATTGCAAGCATAGGGATTATTGCCTTAATGTGTGAAACCACATGCATCAACAATGAAAACAGCCACCTGCAGCCACCTACACCTTACTGTACTTACCTACACCTTACTGATTCCAAACATTTGAGTGGTAGCATATATAGAAAATAGATACTCAGTGGTGTTACCAAGATGGTCGCCAAGTGTAGTGATAGCCTTAAACTGGCACTGCCATTGAAGAGTAGATATATCTGTCTGAGCTAGTCATCACTCAGAGCCAGAAAGTCCATTATAGTGCTACAAGTCCATGCAACTAGATTTGACTCCCTGCCCTGGAAACTGCTCAGAAATATCAGTTTGCACCATGTACCAAAGTGGCCAACTATTCACCACTGTATCCTGTGTGACAGAGGACAGAAAAGGTTTTGAAAAGTTTGTCCATGTTAATTCATCCAAAAAAAAAA
>NW_015627255.1:332579-365815 GCF_001515625.1 Sinocyclocheilus rhinocerous
CATTGAAAGAACATTGATTTTTTTTTTTTAAGAATCACTCTTGTTTGTGAATTAATCAATCAGTCCAATTTGTGAACTGGATAACAAGTTCATTGAAAACAACCAGCACATAAAAACAATGTTTTGTCAAATATGTATGACCTCATAATTTTTAAAGGGTTAGTTCACCCAAAAATGAAAATTCTGTCATTAATTACTCACCCTCGTGTTGTTCCAAACCCGTAAGACCTTCGTTCATCTTCGGAACACAATTTAAGATATTGGCACGACAGTATCATGACGCGAGCGTGTGGCGGCGGTGACCCAGATCTGGCGTAATGATGTCATCTGGGTCATGCCAGATCTGGGTCAGCGCTACCACACGCTCGCGTCATGACACTGTCGTGAACCCGCGTCCACAAGTGACGCAGTAGGTCAAAATGTGGAATAAAGTCGTTATTTTTGTTTTCTTTGCGCAAAAAAGTATTCTCGTAGCTTCGTAACTTTACAGTTGAACCACTGATGTCACACGGACTACTTTGTCGATCTTTTCATTTTTGGGTGAACTAACCCTTTAAATAATATATCATAACTCAATCTTCCAGCTAAAACGAAAGACTTCTCTCATTTCGATAATTTTGCCCAATAAAATTCTGCCACTTTCTTACAATTAGCCTCAAGCTCACATTCAGATCTGCCTCCACCCAATCAACAACCGATGGATAAAAGCAAGTCCCACCCCACATTTCTTTCTTTTTGTATGTCACAATATTAATGAAAAGGCTCTGTCATTTATTTCATTATATATGACTATAAACGCATTGTAAGGGAACATTATCAGTACATCATAACTTTTATATTTATTAACATTTATATTTTTCCCTCACACAAACCGATCATATGACTTCAGAAAAGTCGAAATATAATGAATATAATGAGTCGTGGATTTCATACGTGGTGCATTTCTGTGGTTTCTTTGTCATGAGCTTAACTGCCGTAATATGAACTCCCATTGTATGAAAAAGAGCTGTCGTAAAGATTCTTAAATTCTCATTTTGCGCTCCACAGACAAAATAACAATATTAAGGACATGAGGGCGAGAAAATAAAGACAGAATTTTCACTTTAGGTTGAAATGATGTTACAAAAATAGCATGCTCAAGGAAGTACCTGCCCCTGCCTCACAGTTCACATCTTGTTTATGAAGAGAAGTGTTGTCCTCACAGTCCTTGTGTTTGTGCATGCTGACAAGTTGGTGATGAAATGCTCACTGTTTTCAGCTAAGAGTATTAGTAAATGCCTATTTTTCTATTTAAAGAGTAAGGTGGCTTCAGATTAGTCCCCCTTGTCATTGTACCAGCTCTCTTCCCGGCTTGGATTTGTAGAGTTCCCACAATTCCCATTTACTGCTGTTGTTCATTGTTTTGATCATTAAGCTCGTTTTCACTCCTTCACATACACATTTTCCAGTCTTTAGAAATGTACCTACTTATCTGTAGCTCTCACCCTCCTCAGATCATGATAAAAGCATCTGGGTGACAAATGCTTACGTTGCTTCCCTCTGATCAGTGTTAATAGATAACACCAGTTCATTTTTACAGCCTAGGCTGGTGCTTCACATTAACTTACCCCATATAACTGTGAGTTTATTCAAGAGACTGTGGGAAACTGACATGATTTGATTGTGTAGTTCATTGTTTGAGGTATATTAGCTCTTTATTGTAGGTTAATGTTCATATATGACATCTGATGGTTGACATGTTTGTGTCACTAAGGGAAAAAAAGGACAGGAACTAACAACCGGCAGGACTCGTTCTTGGGAATGTAGTTTTAAATGCGTGATGCCTGCATATTTGAACAGAATAGATTACCGCCGCCTGCCTGAAGAACTGCTGTGGAATAGTTAACCCAAAATGTAAATGCCATGAATAAATGTCAGAAATGACAACAAGCAATATGCAAATACCAGGTTGGCCTGGTGGCCTGTCCATAAAACAAGGCCAATACTGTAATTCATAGTTTTACTTGCAAAACCCATAAATTCGACAGCATTTTACAGTAAAAAAAAAAAGACAATTATTTTTCACTCCATATAGTAAGATAAATTACGGGTAACCAATTAACAGGCTTTTACTGTAGCATTTTTTTCCTGTAAAAACGACTAACACCATTTACAATGTACTGACACTGAAAGAAAAGGAAGGCAAAAGAAAGATCAAGTCGAAAGAAAGATATTGTAACATGTTTCATTCTTATCACAATGTCTTTTTCTTCTTTTGTAAGGACATTTAAAGGAAGTTCACCCAAAACAAAGTTCTGTCATTATTTTCTTACCCTCATGTCATTCCAAACGTGTGATTTGTGAGATAAGCTTTTGTGAGGCAAACATTTAAGTTATTCACTGATACACACTACTGTTCAAAAGTCTGGGGTCAGTAAGAGTGGCCTTTTATTGTGGCCAGCCTAAGGCACACCTGTGCAATAATCATGCTGTCTAATCAGCATCTTGATATGCCACACCTGTGAGGTGGATGGATTATCTCGGCAAAGGAGAAGTGCTCACTAACACAGATTTAGACAGATTTGTGAACAATATTTGAGAGAAATAGGCCTTTTGTGTACATAGAAAAAGTCTTAGATCTTTGAGTTCAGCTCATGAAAAATGGGGGCAAAAACAAAAGTGTTGCGTTTATAATTTTGTTCAGTGTATGTGTACAGTTATTTAATTAGCCTGTGTCATCCTGGTTTGGCGGACTCACTCTCTCGTTTCATACAAGCGCAGCTGCTGCCTTTTTGCGACAACTGTTTTGTACACTAATGGATTATAAGATAACTAACAAACTGGTAAGATTTTAAAACATTTTCGCCTTAAATCAATATCTTTTATCACCTTAATTATTTATGTGGTGAAATGTTGTGTAATAAGTTGTATGTCCCTTAAATGTCTGTCTAGTTTGAATTTGCCGCTTGCTCGCAGCTGCTGTCTTCACGGAAGCTTTGCATTTAAATATTTCAACTCATATCAATATTTTGCGTCAAATTATTTACTTATGTAGCAAGTATCCGTGTAATAAGCGGGATAATGTACATACAGCTGGTTGTTATCGCTGAATAACCCCCTTCAGGGTGATACAAGATCCTGATCACCCTGTCAGGTTATTCTGCGATAACAACTGGCTGGAAGTACGTTATCCCTTACATACAGATGTATGAGCACAGGATCATACATAAAAAAAATAAAACGCCATCAGACAGAATATGTGATGTGTCACTTAGGAACTTAAAAGGAATGTCCTTTTACTGATTTTCACCTGAAAATGTTACTTCTGTTCTGTACTTGTAAAAAAACCCCACCTAATTTGGCAGTATTTTAAAGTAAAATTACAATTAATATGATATTCGGCTATTTACACTTTTTCACTCTGTGGTAAAATAACTTACAGGTAACAAATTGAAGGATTCTATTGCAGCATGACAAAAGAAAGTATTACAGGTTTGGAATAACAAGAGTCTGAGTAAATGATTACAGATGAATGATTTTCACTTTTGAGTGAACTATCCCATTTATATCAGGCAATCTGACAAATGTCAAACATTATTTGAACTTCAGGCAAATTTATTGATTTTTAATTGCATTTGGGTTTACATAATTGTCTTGTGAATGTTATAATAATCCCAGCAACACAGTTGGTATATAAACACAGAAACTGAGAACAAACACAGATGTTTTTAAGGTTTTCTGCTAACCATAAATGTAACCGTCTGGTTGTGAATAGCTTGATTGACACGAGGATGTGATGTATCCCGTGAGCTGGTGGGATTGTCAGAGGTCCCTAATCAGATCTCGACCCCATCCGCATATCTCTGACTGGGGCTTTTAGACTGAGACAGAGATTGATCTGGCTTTTAGTATGAGCTCATCCCACTGAGTGGCCATACAATCATTCATCCCAGCAGATAATGGTGTTCCCTAAACAGATGGGGACCAGTTACACACAGCCATGCAACTTTTGGGGGCCAATGGGGAGAAACATAATTTTTTTTAAATTTTATTGTGATGCATGTTTTTTTTTTTTCTTCCCATTTTGAATTCAGAGTAGGATATATATAATCTCGTTTGCTATAAATCTGCCATGGTTTAATATGAGTCGTGCCATCACTCTTGATATAAAATAGTTCTAATACTTTGCCGAGGTTCGTTGAGCAGCTTGAAGGAAGTGTTTATCTCAAGCCATGAGCAATGAAGCATGTGATTATGGATAAAGGGTATGATGGGTGAATGAAATGAACAAAGACAGACACATTCCTCTATTGTTTGCAAAAAAAAAAAGCAAGTAGATTAGCGGACTAGATGGATTATTATTATTATGAACAATGTCATGCTACATGCTACTTTATTTATTTGAGGTGAGATGGGCTGCAAATGTGTATTTTATTTCTTTTTTTGTGAAGGGATTAAATGGTCCTGTGCTTTTTGAGCTCTTCCAATATTGACATTACAGCATGACGCTAGCAACATCATGGTTGTGGGTTTGATTCCCAGGGAACATATAAACTAAAATGTACTTTTAAGCTGTTTTAGAAAAAAAAAAAAAAGTTTGCCAAAAGTACAATTTATAGCCACACAGAAATTATTAATTGGAATGTTTGGAGTTTCATGACGTATGCTATATTTTATATGCCATATTTTCTGGAATGTAAGTCATAGTTTTTTGTTGTTGTTTTTTTTCCAGCTGAAACATGCTATAATAAAAATGATCACTATTTTTTAAATTTTATGTTTTTGAGTAGTACATCTGGACTCTTGCAGTGTCTGTGAAGATGGTATACAGGCCCCTCAAAGATGTGGCAGGCTTCACACAGCAAGAGAAATCTCAATGAAAAGATGAAGAATAGAAGTGTAACAAATCCACTGGGCTTTTTTTACACTAGTAGCTCTCTAGGTTTTCTCTCCACGCTGAGAACACATGGCTAATAACAAGACAGGCACTTCAAGAGAGACCCCAGAGCCTAGAGATGTTGTTTTATGTGGCTGTCATGCCTCAAGAAAGCACAGAGGAGTATGTGTGTGCGACTATATTGAATTCAAGAGAAACCCTGTGTCTTATTAGTAACTGACACTGTCTATAGGCAGAAACCCCCTTGAAGCAAAATAATTTTCTCTATCCCCCTTTCTGAACCGTCTTGGTTGAATAAGTCGAGTGTGTGGCGTTGTGTCCTCAGCTAATAAGTGAGGAAGATCATATGTGGCAGGCAGGTGTAAATCCCATTGGCTGTATTGCTGGTTTTAGCAGGAAGTGGAAGAATGGGAAGGATATTTCCCCACATGCCCATTCTGTGCACAATGATCTGAGGATTCAGCAGCTGTTCTGCACTCTAGGGCCCCTCTGTGTGTGTGTGTGTGTGTGTGTGTGTGTGTGTTCGTGCCTGCACTTGTCTATGCTTAATGAGTATGCTATGTATAGTACACAGGGTTATCTGGATGGCATGTCGATGTAACATGCGCCTTCCATGCTGTTTTTGTTTTGACATCTTGGATATTATGGAAACATCATCCCAACAGTTGCCATCAAAAATAATCCATTTGCACTGTGCTGCTTTAAAAAGTGCATGAAGGACAGTTGAAAGAAAGCAAAGGAAGGCAAAAGAAAGATCAAGTGGAAAGAAGGATATTGTAACATGTTTTGTATTTTTAACAGTTTAATTCTTATCACATTGTCTTTGTTTCCTCTTGTAGGGACATTTAAAGGAAGTCCACCCAAGTGAAAGTTCTGTCTTTATTTTCTCACTCTCATGTCGTTCCAAACGACATGGATGTTGCTATTTTTTTCCATGAAAAACAAAAGGAGAAATTTTGAAGCTCCTACTGTTCAAGGACAGTTCATAGTGACCATAGCTGTGTCAAGCTTTAAAAAGGTCAAAATAGCTCTATAAAACTAGACCATACGAATTGTGTGCTATATTACAGGTTTTCTGAAGATAGGATAGCTTTTTATGTGGGAAAAAAAAACAGAGAGAAAATGTAATTGTTATTGATAGTCTCATTCGTGTTTCACCATTGATGTCACTGATTAGAAAAAAAATTAATAAAATTAAAGTGGTCCGTGCAAATCATTCACTATATTCATAAGTCTTCTGAAGTTATGTGATTTAAACAAAAAAAAACTTTTATTCAGCAAGGGTGCAATATATTGATCGAAAGTGGCAGTAAAGACTTTTATATTTAAAAAATATATATATTTAAAATGAATGTTTGTTTTATTTAAATGATCGATTCATCAAAGGATCCTCAAAAAAATGTATCACATGAAAAAAATCGGCTCTGTCATCACAGGAATACATTACATTTTAAAATATATTAAAATAAAAACCTTTTTACTGGATTTTTTAATCAAATAAATGCAGCCTTTTTGAGCATAAGAGACTTATAAATACTTTTAAAAAACCATTCCTTGTTGAACTGAATCTGTCTGATTTGTGACTCTCATGAACTCTCATAAATGCACAAAGCAAAACTGGTAGATATTGAGTTTGTACGTGAATATTGACTTTAATTTTGGTCAGTTTTTTCTGCAAAGCTATCATATAGCTTCAGAAGACTTGGAATGTAGCACACAAGTCATATAGACCTTTTTTGGGAACGTTTTTTTTGTCTCTTTTGGAGCTTGACTGTCCCATTCCCTTTCATTATATTGAAAAGCGTGTCCAGGGTGTTCTTCAAAAATTCCCTGTTGTGTTCCACGGAAGAAGGAAACAATATGAGGAAAAGGAAAACAGTAGTCAGAGCTTTCATTTTGATGAACTATAACTTTAAAAACCAAATCTGAATTTCATTTGAAGTTGTTAAATTGCACATACAGCCATGAGTATTGATAACTCTGATGTTCACATTTGATTTTTCAGTGCACATCTGCTTGACTGTTGGCCGACAGGTCAATAGCCAGTATATTGCTAAGACAATCATAGAGCAATTGAAAGAACAAAGGCAGGTCTGAGTTGGACTGAACGGTCTGCTCCACAGGTGTGCTATCATACTGCCAATCACCATGACAACCATACCATTGGAAGTTACTGCGTATTGAAGAACAGAGTGCGAGAGAAACACAGGGGAGATTCCGTGACTGAGATGACATTGCTCCCATTTTTAACTGCATACTTGCTAAACTGGTTGTGGCTAATGTTAGACTGGGTTCTGATAGTGGCCTTTATGCATGGATGACACATTGTTTTTACGCTTATTTATAGGGCCATATTTGAGACATGAAAAATTGATGACAGAAAGGCATTCCGTATTCTCAGAGAAATATGCATTATGTTAAAAAGCAAAAATGTGTTAAACATAAGGGTGTGTGCTGCCTTCGAGAGAGACGGTGCAAAATAAAAAGAATGCTTGCTCGACCTGCCAGCTGTTGATATGCGGATTATGAAGAGAATGCACGCGGTTCGTATAGTTCCTCTATAGTCAGCGGCGGTGCTGGGAATAGCTGTTTAGCATTCTTTCCATTCAACACAGCATTTAGCAGTGCTGTGCATCACACTAGAATGGTTTCAGGAGAACATATGAGATGAGAAGAGGATCTTTCTATGTCAGTGTGATCTCATAAATAGCGAAGGAACTTGGAAGAATCTGTATTTCCTCATCACCTCAAGGAGGAAGTGCACATAGGAAGAACTCATTGTTTAATTGGGAGAACTTCGTTTTACTGTTTCATTTTAAACTCCGTGGGAGTAGCAACACAAAAGCATGTTGGCAAGATGGATCTGTGTATGTGTAGATCTGTAGTCTCATATTTCTGATTATATTGTAAAGAAAGAGTGTAGATTTATGCTTTGTCTTCAGGATTGGTTCACCCAAAAATTGAACATTGAACATTGTCATCATCATTTACTCGCTCTCATGTTGGTCCAAACCTGTATGACGTTCTTTCTTCTATAAGGAGAGCATACTGCTGTTTTCCATGCAGTGAAAGTCAATGGGAACAGATGGTGAAAAACTCCAAATATGACCAATAAAAAAAAATCATAAAAGTAGATATCATAAATATATTTGTGAGATATTTATGGGCATTTTTCATTTATTTATGAAGGCATTTCTTTCTTTAACCACATATAATCACTCTGCAAATACTACAATTGAATCAGTTCATTGAAATACATTTTTAGTATGAACAGTTATGGCTGTTGTCTATCAAATCAACATCAAATATGAAAGTACTGTAAATATACTTTACCGTTCAAAAGGTTTTTGATATTCAGTAAGGATGCATTCAATTATTTAAATATGACAGTAAGGACCTTTTATAATGTTAACAAATTCTATTTCTATCTCAAATAAATGCTGTTCTTTTGAACTTTCTATTGATCGAAGAATCCTGAAAATTTGTCATAAGCTGCTTCATATTAGCAATAAATTCACCAGCACTCTGTAAGGTCACTATCTGCAGAGGCACTACTAAACTCATCACTAGAAATAATGCATTACCTAAAATAGAATTAAATATATTACATTAGATAGCAGAAGAAAGAGGAATTCACTACATGGGCATTTTTGTCACTTTGAGCGGCAAAACTTTCATTGCACACCAGCATAACAGAAGACTTGGAATGTAGCACATGAATCATACAGTATAGACTATTTTTGTGTTACTTTATATTCTGCCTAGCATTTCCTTTTCTGTTCCAAAGAAGAAAGGGTCATATGAGTTTGAAAACACATGAGGGTGATTAAATGATGACAGAATTTATGGGGGGAGAGAACTATCCATTTAATACACTTAGCTCCCAAGATGTATAAACACTTGTCAAATACATGTGAGCTGTATTTGTGTGTATAAAAGTGTGTGTGTGTCAGCTTTAATCATTTGGGATTAGCAGCCAGCTCTCATCAGCCTATGAAGTAATCTCAAAGGGGGAAAAAAACTATTAGTCCCATAGTCATTAGTGCTTGATCAGAGCACAGGTACATTGCACTCATACCATCAAAACACTTTATTGCAGGATATACACTACCATTCAAAAGTAAGATATAATAACCAGTGGTCAGTAAAATTAGTTTTCTTTTTAGAATTTTTTTTAAATTTTTTTAAAGAAATTAATTTTTTTCTTCTTCAGCAAGAACTCATTAAGATGATCAAAAGTGACAGTAAAGATGCATAATTTTATGAAAAGATTTTTATTTCAGAATGTTCTTTTGAACTTTCTAGTAATCAAAGAATCCTGACAAAAATGTATTACGGTTTCCACAAAAATATTAAGCAGCACAACTGTTTTCAATATTGATAATAATAAGAAATGTCTCTTGAGCACCAAATCAGCATATTAGAATAATTGAAGGATCATTTGACTCTAAAGACTGGAATAATGGCTGCTGAAAATTCAGTTTTGCCATCACAGGAATAAATTACATTTGAAAATCTATTCAAATAGAAAACAGTTATTAAGAATTGTAATAATATTTCACAATATAACAGTTTTTACTATATTTTTGTATAAGTGACTTCTTTCAAAAACAGTTAAAAAAAATCTTACTGACCCCAAACTTTCGAACCGTAGTTTTTGTGAGCATTAATTTGTCTTATGAATATATTTGTGATGTCGTAACTATTAGTGCACTTTTTTCAGAGGGTGCAGAAATCATATCTAACCAGATGGTTTATTAATTGTCTGTTTTTGTCGTTATTTGAGATCAAAAACACATTATGAATGTGCAAGTGTGGTTGTGTCTGTAAGTGGCTTAGTGTTCAGCGCTAAGTTTGAATGGATCTCAAACTCTTGTGCACGTGTGGCAGTGGGGATTGCCGTTGCTGTGGTGACCATATGGCTGAGGGTTAGTCTCCAGATGGTGGTAACAGTGGATGAGGTCAGACAGTCAGAACCATGCACACGTACCGTGTGTGTGTGTGTGTGTGTGTGTGTATGTGAACTCCAGACAGCCACACCCAAACAAAGCCGTAAGCACAACTGTTGAGAGACGGGGTGGAAGTACATGGGACAGATGCAGAGCTAGACAAACATCCTACATCCGAGATTCACAGTAGGTGATAACATTAGGCCTTTTTCACACTGGTGAGAGGAGCATATTCATTTCAGTGCCTGTATTAACAGGTCACAGTCCTCACACTGCCCTCATAAACAGAACAATGCTGCGTCGCAGAAGTGTCAGTACACATAGAGGTTTGTGTGTTGAGTCTGTTTTTGTTGTCCATAGTGTGCTGTGCTTAGCAGAAAAAGATCTTGAAAATGCACTGTCAGCTTATTTATGAAGCAGCTTCTCATCTACTGTACTGCAAACACTTGAAAATATATTTAGAGCAGTAAAAGAGTTCAAAATCAAAATGCAGATATTCTTTTTAGCACAGATGGAAAGGGATACTTCTCAGTCACTAGGCCATGAAGGTAATAAGATCCAGACAGAGATCCACGTGAACACACCTGTGATGTGGCAGTGTCACCAGCCTTCCTCTAACAGCATCAGGTGTCTGCTCTTATCTGCTCTCCAGCTGCCGTCCTGTTTTATTCATCTTGACAAGCTTGTATACCTGTCTGCAGTCTACAGAGAGACTGACAGAGACGACATTGTCCACAATTCTGGCAAAGGGACAGTGCTGAAGGCCAGACCACATTTATTGAGGTTTGGCAATGGACTAGGGCTTGATGTGTGTGTGTGCCTGTGTGGGTATCAGGGTTCGTATAAGAATTTAGTTAAGAGTAAAATTCAAGCATATATTAATCCTAATTAATATATGAATTGAATATATTAATATTAAATCATACAGATCATTTAATATTAATATATTACATTAATATATTAATTAGGATTTAATTAATGATTCAATTAATTGACACATGATTACTTTGATTACAATTTAATCAACTGACAGCCATACATTTGCATAAAGATAAAAATTAGTGTCTTTATAGGGATAACACATGTGGAACGAATTACATTAAATTGTGCTCATATTAGATACATTGTCTCTCCATGCAGGGCCAGTATCACATCAGCACCTTGTCAGACACACAGCAGCCATTCTCTGCTGGTGAGAGACACTGGCTCCACAGTCAGCATGATATATGGCTCTGCTAATAACCTACCAATGTGCTGTGCAGGGTCGCAGTCAATAAGCTGTCCAGCCTTGCCATAACACTACATTATTAGGCGTTAACGCTGGGTAAATAAGCTCCCCTACACACTGCCCAGAGGTAGTATCAGTAAGTCAATAAGCTATCCTGTTCTACAATAATATACTTCACCAAGGAACCGGAGAGGAAATAATGATTCCAATAGTGGTTTGAGAAGAATTGAGGTTTGTTGAACAGTTCCTCAACAGTACCTCAGTGTTGTTTTCTTTACAAGACATGAATGTCCTATTGACACCATACAGTATATTGTCATGAACTCTGAATCAGGAGCGTTATTGAGTCAATATAGACATAAAACATAAAATATACTTTAACATGTCCATATTTAAAATGATTAGCCTATAATATGTTACTTTGCTAAGACACTTTACTAAGAACTTCAGGCATAAAGGGTATCTAGATACTAGGTATCTCGTCCGCAGACACAGATGTTTCTTCGTCTGAGGAAAACTCTAAAGTCTCTCTGTATCTTTGTAATCCAGAGAGCAATGTTCACAAAGCTCTTGCTCAGTCTGTGCCTGCAGGCCTCAGACACCTGGCAAGCGTTTTGATGTTTTTATTGTATTTTTCAGGTGAGTCAGTACTTGTGAAAAACTTTTGCTGCAGGCTGGTGTTTGGATTCTGGTTTATGCCGGCACCTTTCTATCCACTATGGTTTAGACGTGAGGTTTATTCTAAATAAGACAAATACAATTTTTTTCCGGGATTGTGTGAGAGAAAAGCTGAGGGAAATGTCTTTGTCTCCTTTGTCTAAACTGCACGTGGTTATTGGTAATACTAGCTGCTTTCTCCCTCAGACTAGCATAATCTGATAAATGGTTCAGTAATGCTGTTATACTCGTCCAACTCAGAGCTGAAAATACATCACAATCTGAACCCAACTAAATCTATACATACAGTATCGCAGTAATGCGAGGTTGCTGTGGAAACAGGTTGGTGATAAGTGGGGTCATTTGATTACTTGTATATTACTTTCAGGTAAGAAGGTTGTTTGAGAGGGTTACTGAGGGGAGGAAGCGGTTTTTCAGTCTCGATATATAGACATCAAAGCTGCAGAGTAAAAAAAAAATGACCACAGAGGGCTGCTAAAATTAAACATTTAAGATTTTAGTTGACAAAATAACAGTTAAAGATGGTTATTCAGAAGTGGATTAGTTCCTGTTTGATTGTTTTGTTATTGTAGTGACATTTTGTAGTTATATTTTTATATTCTATTTTATATTTTATATATATATATATATATTTCCTATTTTATTATATTTTTGTGAAATATTTGAATGTTTTTATAAAATACATTTATTACAATGCAAATACAATGCAAACAAGCATGCATTTCTAATTATAAGTACAGTAATTGTTCCAAGTTCATTCTTAATTGAATAAAATAAATAAATAATAATAATAATAATTAAAAAAAAGATTTGCAATTGAGTGGAGTCAGTTGTAACCTTAGAAATGGTTTTTTTTTATATTTTATTTAGTACAATTAATTAAAGTTAAATGTTATGTTATTATTACTATAATTATTATTATTTAATATATTATTTATAAGCTAATTAATTAAATCACTATCTATCTAACAATAAAAAAAAAGATTTGCAATTGAGTGGAGTCAGTTGTAACCTTAGAAATGGTTTTGAACTATATTTACTAACTGAGCGAGTCGGATTCGAACTGCTATACAAGTTTGAGACTTTCATTAAATTTTTTTTGACTGACTCATTAAAAATAACTGATTTGTGAATTGGACATCACAGCTCTCAATGTGTTCATAACTAACCGCAGCACACAAGATGATAACAGACGCACACAAACCACATATGAACACACAAGCTTGTACCGACTGTCTAGAATGTAAATTGTCATAAACTCTGTTTGTTGTTGTTGCATTTATGAACATTTTAGTCGCCATCAAGAGCCTTGGACATTTTGTCTGTGTGAATATGTGTGTGGGAGAGAGATTGCTAAGGGGATGGTGTCTCTTAATCATCCTTGAGAGCTCAATGCATTAGCTTCTGATCTCTAAGCAATACATCACGTCATTTCACTAATTAGTACGTCTTAATACAGAATGCGCATTTCGGGGGCAGGGCTGGACGTTTGTGTGGTTTCCACCTCCACATATTAACCGGGAGGGTTGTTGGACCTGCTGTAAAGCCTCAGGCCAGCCCATTATGCCCATCTCTGACCCTCCTCTCTGCCAGGATCCCGCTATGCCTCCCACTCACCCTCCCTGGGTACCCCGTCTCGCTCTCCAGCCCGTGAGCAGGTTTAATAACAGAGGCTGTCCTGATCTCTGTAGGGGTCCAGACACCAGACTAATGTTGTGCGACAGGGAGAGGGACACTGTGTGTGATGCATACTATATAAGCTACATTCAGTCTTTATAAGCAAACCCAGACTTATGCAGTCACATGCAATGGACAACACTCCTCTCAGGATAAATATTTACACATTTATGCAGATTAAATATGAGGTCACACAAACACAGACAATGGTTTGTGCATCTCTATTGTTTTTGCCTTCTCTAGTGTGTCTTCTTCTGCTCAACATATCCCTCCATATGTGCAGAGGGGTCAGAGTTCACCACCCATCACCCCGTCCACATGCAGGCCCCTGGGGCCTGATGGTAATTAATTAGATGTGAGCTTGTAATCTACTGTTTGTGGATCTTAAGACAAACCTGGGCTTGTAGTCAAACAGACTAATTAATATAATCCCCATCATGTGACCTCCTTTTGAGGTGCATGCTGGGCCTTTTTCTTTCAGATGGCACAGATTGTTTGAAATTCTGTTGAACCAAGAAACGTACTGTAGAATGCTGGAGATTGTGAGATACTGTAGTATGCATGATGGTCTATCAAGCATTGCATTGCTATTAAGCCAAACTTTGTACACAGTTTGTGCTATGGATTTTGTGGCTTGCTGAAGATGTGCTATTACTTTTCTAAGTGATCAGATTTATGATTTTTGCCTGGCAGATGAAAAAAATTGTACTCGAAGGTACTTAAGCCATATTTTGGGACAAGAATATCATTAGCCAGGTTTCCATCCACCAGTGTTGTTATTCTTAACTAAAACTAAAAGAAAAACAAAAGAAAGTTGTTTTTGTTCATTGAAATAAAGCTGAAATAAAATACAATAATACAAAACCCTAACAAAATTAACTAACTGGAATAAAATGTTATGGTCGAAGTACAAAAATTACTAAAACTTAACTTAAATTTAAAAAAAAATTTTTTTTTTAAATTTATAAAAACAACAAAAGCATATAACAAAATTACTTAGTAAAACTAAGTAAAATTTAAATGAAAACTGATAATATCAAAATAACATTGCCATCCACAAATTTTCAAAATGCACATAAGATGTATGCTCACTTAAAAGGGATAGTTCATCCAAAAATGAAAATTTGATGTTTATCTGCTTACCCCCAGGGCATCCAAGATGTAGGTGACTTTGTTTCTTCAGTAGAACACAAACGAAGATTTTTAAGTCAAACCGTTGCAGTCTGCCAGTCATATAATGGAAGTGAATGGGAATCATGGCTTTGAGAGTAAAAAAAACATACACAAACAAAACCAAATTAAACCCTGCGACTCGTGACGATACATTGGTGTGTAAAGTCACGAAACGATCGGTCTGTGCAAGAAAATGAACAGTATTTATATAGTTTTTTTACCTCTGATTCACCGCAATGTCCGAACTGTCCTGAGCGCGTTCGTGTCTTCTTCTTCAGCCGGCGCGTGACGCGTCTTCTTCTTCTTCTTGCTTTACGGTGGATCGCAGGCTTACAAGTGCATTACCGCTACCTATCTCTCAAATGGACCATTGACACTCTATCTACAATCTCAATTAGGAGTGTCAGTGGTCTAGAATGTTAATTATTAAGCTGTAGAACTAAATGTGCGCACTGCAGAAAACACGCACAGTTTAATGTTAGTCAGCAGACTGACGGGAAGGTGTTGATGACTTCCTGCTATTTCTGCTCCCAGCAGGCTGTGCTCTCATAATCACAAAAAGACTTCTCCGCAAAGACCCTCGCTCAAACCCTTGCCGCAGTTTAAAAATAACCAAAAACATTCTCCCTGCTGACGCATGTTACCTCCCACCAGATTCCAGTCAGGAGGGCTCTCTGTTCTCTGTTACCTGCTCATCGGCTAAAACGAGTCTTGTTTTTTCCTTTTTCTAGTCAGACATATCAACTGTGATTGTTTGGATCTTTTGAACAGTGAATATAATGTGCTGTGAGAGAGGCTTTGATTAATCTGCCTTTTAATCTGATTCAGTCTCGTGACCCTTGACCTATTGCAAGTGCCTTGGACAGATTTATTACAATCCTTGTTTGTTCATCCATCCATCCCTGCCTCTAGGTTTTTATTATGATCGGGTCTCTTCTGTTGTTTTCCATCCTTATTGCTCAATATGAACATTTAGCAGTCAATGTCATATCGAATTCTTTCAGAGAACATTGAAAATAATAAATCTAAAATTGAATAAAATTAAATTGAAATCAATTTTATAAATGAGGTCACAGTGATGTGATACTGGTAGAACAGATGGTTAATCACATAGCGAGGCACTTTGTATCTCCTTGAATTCATTTTTAGTAACAGACAACAGTATTTTATGCCGCTGATAAACCTGCACAGTGTTGTGTACAGTAGATCATTTTAAATGTAGTGGACAAATTCTGGAGTTGTGAGGCCCTTTCTTTATGAAGCCAATCAATGAATTGGATGGAAGGAGATGAGAGAAGCAGCTGAATCTTTAGCACACCTTAAATGTTGTCTGGGAAACAAAAAAAATGAGGATCCCTCTATATTTAGTTTCAGTTTTTTGCACCATGTTTTCTTTTATTTGTATAATTTCTTATTCTCAGGACTAGAATGTAATTTATGTATTGGGGGTTTATATACTACCGTTCAAAAGCATTTGGGGTCTGTAAGTTTAAATTTTTTATTTGAAAGAAATTAATACTTATTTTTTTCCCAGCAAGAACGCATTCAGTTAATCAAAAGTGACAGTAAAGACATTAAAATTAATGTTACAAAAGATTTCTATTTCAAATAAATGATGTTCTTTTGAACTTTTTCATCAAAGAATCCTGAAAAAAATATCATGGTTTCCACAAAAATATTAAGCAGAACTATTTTGAACAGTGATATTAGTAAGAAATGTTTCTCGAGCATCAAACCAACATTTTAGAATGATTTCTGAAGGATCATGAGACACTGAAGACTGCAGTAATAGCTGATAAAAATTCAACTTTGCCATTACAGGAATAAATTACATCTTAAAATATATTCAGATATAAAACAGTTCTTTTATATTTTAATAATAACTGTATTTTTGATCAAATAAATGCAGCCTTGGTGAGCATAAATTCAAAATGTTGTATAAAGTTAATTATTCCGAACTTATGATTGCTAGTGTGCATATATTTGTAATATCAATAGTTTAATCTTTTTGTAGACTTTTCTTAGCACATATTCTTTTATATGACTAGTTTCAATGTAATTATTCAACACACAAATAACAGGTTTTTTCTGTCTCTCTCTCTCTCAGTATATAAATAACTAGTTTCTCTCTCTGTCTCTCTCTCTTCAGATGTAGATGACCCCGTGCCCTTCCCAACAGGATCTCTTCAGAGAAGAAAAAAGGGTCTAGCTGGTCTGCATCAACCAAAGCAGAGGTCCAAACCATCGCTGCTCATCGGCCTTCCGCAGGATTTCCGGCAGATCTCTTCTATCATAGATGTGGACATCTTACCCGATACGCACCTCCGTGTCCGTCTGCACAAGCATGGCACCAACAAACCCCTCGGCTTTTACATCCGAGACGGCGTCAGCGTCCGCGTCACTCCCCAAGGGGTGGAGAAAGTTCCCGGCATCTTCATCTCTCGCCTCGTGAAAGGTGGTTTAGCAGAGAGCACAGGATTGCTGGGAGTCAACGATGAGATTCTTGAGGTGAACGGTATCGATGTGGCAGGTAAATCACTGGATCAGGTCACCGACATGATGGTGGCTAACAGCCACAACCTCATCGTGACAGTGAAACCCGCCAATCAGCGCAACAACACGATGCACCGTGCGAGTAAAACGTCTGCTGGCAACAGTTCCGCTGGCTCGGGAGGCTCCGCCCTCTCACATGACTCTGCCCCCAGTCCCGCCTCACAGAATGCCAGCCAATACAGCAACAGCAACAGTGTGGCTGAGGGCGACAGTGACGATGATACTGACCTCATCATTGAGAACGACAACCTGTCGACGTACACGCCACACCGTATGACTAATGGCAATGGCACCCATGCTAGCGCCCTATCGTCGGGTGCATTTGCACACAGGCCCCTCCCACAAAGTGTTTCCTTACCCAGTAGCAGCTCTTTAAGCTCCCTGACCACACCTACACACAACGGCAGCCCCACCAAGACGAGCAGTAGCCAAGAAAGCATGAGAGAGGACGGCAACTTCATTACGTTGTGAGCTACAGTAGGTTTCACACCACAGTAGAAGCCTTTATGCACATTTATAAGAAAATGAAGGAACTATTATATTATCAGCTATTATTTTTCAGCCATTACTGTCACAAACAACAACCTGTTCACAGTCTTGAATGAGGACCTACGGCCCAGATCACACGGGTTGCACAATCTAGCCTGTGTGTGAGGGCATGTGGCTGTCACTGTATGGAAGTGCCTTATGGCTCTCCACTCCTCTCGCCTTAGTTATTTTTTCTCCTTTTGGGACAAATCGACCATATTCATTTGTATTGACTCCGAGGACAGTCAGTCAGAAGTGTGCTAGCTACTACTGGGGTGCCTGACGTTATCACTTGCACCTCGGAGGACGCGAGAGACGAACAAATCGCCTCTGTGGAAATGATACGTGTCTTGTTTTGGATTCATCTCACTTTTTGTGATGCCTCTTGCATTGATGATGATGGTAATGATGATGGAAGATGAGGAGGAGGAGGAAAATATAAAAGTGTTAAACCGGATCTGATCAGTGCTGATTATGCTTGTTTGCTCATCTCATCTCATTCTGACGCTGATCGTAGTTTCTGATACTGAAGATGTCTACCAAAATGTGCTCTACATGATGATTTTAAAGTGTTGTTATTTGCAATCAAGTCATCAATTCAAAGTGTTTATTAATCACATTTTTAATGTCTCACAAATGTGCAGTATGAGACGGGAAGTGTAGTGTTAAGATCATTCCCAATATGACAACATTTAAAGATGATTTTACTTCAAGCATATTCTGTCACTCTGTTTGCTCAAAAGCCAGTTTAACACTCCCAATTTGGCTTAATTTTCACATTCATTATCTTTGATGTCAAAAAAAAAAGCTAAGTTCCAAGGAAATGGAAACCTCTTTTTGGGTTCCTCTTCTGTCTAATGTTGCATTAAAAGTATACTTCACCCAAAAATTTAAATTCTTGGAAATGTACTCACCCTCATGTTATTCCAAACCTGTTTGACTTTCTGTCTTCTGTGGAACACAAAATAAGATATTTTGAAGATGTTTGGTAACCCAATAGTTTGGTTACCATTGACTTACTAAAAACACAGAGACTTTTCTCAAAATGTCTTCTTGTATGTTCTACAGAGGAAAGAAAGTTTAACAGGTTTGGAACAACATGAGGGGAGTAATGAAATTTTCATTTTTGGGTTAACTATCCTTTTAAGGTTTATAAAAAGATTTGAATTTTGCATTTTATTGTTTTAAAAAAAAGCATTCTGGCACAGGTTCTTTCTTGAAGGATTTTTCCCTCTTTGTTTATAGTTTTTCTCTCCCTGCAGAAAAATAGGAATCTATATACTTATCTGGCACCAGTGCGGCGTAACTTCAGAAAGACTTGACCGCTCATTGACTCAGTCTGTCCATTCTCCTGTGTGCTCAGTTTTTCTGTAAAGAGAAAAAAAAAAAGGAAATTCCTTTCATGTTTGGAAAGGCCAGAACTCTGCACATTGGGACCTTTTTCACACAGTCCACTCCTGATGGCCTAAGCTGTGAGGCTTTCTTAGCCATTGTGAGTGTGTGCATGTGTGTGTTCGTTCTTATTTTTAAAGTATAATCTTACAGAAACGGTACTGAGGTGGACACTGTCAGTCTCGGGCCAAATATTGGTTTCTCTAATGTCCAACAGACCCGATTGCTGTTTTCAGGCAACGGGTTCCCAGGTGAACGCTTGTTTAGACTGTGGAGATACCGGCCTCGGGACGTCCAGTGCTTCAAAGGCTGTCTATCAAACCCAAGTGCCCATGATGGACAAAAGGCAGTGAAATGCATAAAACATCCCAGTGCTTTTTCCAGCTGTACTGATGAGCTAATTATCCTTTATCATGATTACATTTGGGGATAAATGATGTTACTAATATATAAATATATTTTTTAATCATTCCGAATGTTTCGAAGGACATCTCAAGTTTAAAATTTTCAGTTAGAAGCAGGTGCCAGTAAAAATAATCAGGAAGCCAGTCTTTCCACGTCATAACTGATGGATGTGAATCATGAAGGTGTATCCTCATCTGCTCAGCATTATCTGGTTTAACTCGATCATCAAAACAAATGAGGTGTTACTTCACAAAACTGACATCTATCAAGGTAGCCTTGAGTCTGAAAGAGAATGTAGTTTATTTGAACGGGTCTAGACGTAACATCTGCACAGCTGACACTCAGTGACTCGTTGCCTCGGGTTTTCACAGCAACATTGTTACAAGCAGACAGCGAGGACAACTGAAACCAGAGGGTGAATTGAAACGTATAGCAAGAGACATCTGGAGAAGCGTGAACGGTCACTTTTTGTTGCCTATATTTAATTAATAGGTTTTATTGGCATACTCTAGATGGAGAGAGTAAACGCTGGATTTTAAGGAGAAAGTGATGGCACGTAAACTACATAGAACAGCACACAACTGGAGCACCAATAATACCACATGAGCATTATTTTTTTTGTGTGTATGTCAATGTATATGTATAAATAGAAATATGAAATGACAGACACTTTTGTACACTAAGAGCCCTTTTTATAAAAAAGAGCATTTTATATATGTGTAAAATATGGAAAGTATTTTTCTTATTCTTGTACTTTTGTATGTATATTAGAATTCTGGAGAGGAGGTTTCTATTTCTTTTGAGTATCACAAACAAAACTAAAATCTTTAGACGCTTGTGTTTTTATTATAATTAGATGGGTCAAGGTGTACAATACTGTGAATGTTATGAGCAGATTATAAAATGTTCTATCAAGATAATAAAAGTATTTAACAGTTATTTAGGTTATGTGTTTTCTTGTTTAAATTATTTACATTTTTACTTATATTTAATGAAATTTTGCAACGATTAGTACAATTTATGTTCAAATCGATCTATATTTTGTCGCTATAGTCCTATAGTACTTTTAGTATTCATGTATTTTGAATTTTTGTAGTTCATATATTTAACCAAATGATGCATAGAATTTAATTTGGGACCTGTGGTTTATGTTCCTTTATAATTTCAGAGAAAATATGGAAAAACCTGGTTATTTCCATTTTAACAAGATGTAAAAGCTGGATGCACTTCACCCACTGTACAAAGCATTTTTGCATTTATAAATTGAGCATGATTGCATTACATATAAAGGACACATTAGATTTGCAATACCTTATCTCAGATTGCAGGAAATCAATGTGATGTAATCGCCCTGACTACAGCAGTGGTTCTCAACCAGAAACTAGGACTGTTAGCATATTAAAATAATCATAATTAATTGCAAGATTCAACATGTTAAATTTGCTCCTTTTTAAAGGAAAGAGAAAAAAAGCATACAAAGCTGTTTTTGTGATTCTGCAGAAGGACTCCACATGCACAACTGGATATTGCTGACATTTCATCTGACACCACTTAAAACTTGTTGCTCAATTCGAAGTAATTTAAATAATACTTACATATTTTAAGACATATGTATCATGGCATCCGAGGAGGTTTACTGAGGCCCTCCACTGGACCCCGGTCATCGGTTGAGGTGTGAAATATAGAGGGAATTGGCGCTCTCTGCTGTCTAATGCTGGTAATGACGATTCAAATCTGTTTCTATAGTTACCAAACGGCTCTCACGATTCTCACCTGCAAAATTTACATAACAGCTCATTTGTAAATTGATACAGCATAATGAGTAGGCACAGAAACAGACCAATAAAGTCCTATCAAATCAAGCCAAACGCTCAACGGCGGAATTTTTGGAAAGACTGGCAGTTATTGATGATCCAGGTAGCCGATCCTGTCAGGTGTGAAAGCGTAAATGCTCTGTCTTACATTCAGTTCAATTACATCCTCAAGGCCATGTTTTTGTAATATTTGAGGCCAAGTCTTGAATCCAAAACAATGTTCCTGTGGTTCAGTGGTAGAGCATTGCGTTAGCAGCGCAAAGGTCGTGGGTTCAATTCCCAGGGAACACACTTACTGATAAAAAAATGTATAGCCTGAATGCACTGTAAGTCGCTTTGGATAAAAGTTTTTACTCGCCATCTTTACAACACGCATTACATTCATAGACTGTAAAAGATTACATTACGTATTTCATGGCACACTCGTTTTATGCGTATTTGGCGCCACCTAGTGTTGTGGGTGTATTATTGACATGTCAAAGTCTAGACCCTGAATATAAGACGACCGCGTTTTTCCAGATGTATTTCCAAGAAAAAAACATCGTCTTATATTCGGGTCAATAAGGTAATTTTTTTTTTTTATGACCTACATCTAGAGATGTCTGTGGTGGTCGACAGTGAGCTTTATGAAGAGGAACTTGATGTGACAAACTCTCCATGTTAAAAGAGCTTAAAACATGATTCTGGTCTTCATGCTTTAATGCTTAATTATGACTTTAAGAAGATAGCAAGCTATGTTCTTATCATAATTATCTATAAACACCAACACAAATAATGTGATGTTTTCACAGAAGGGCCAGAGGTCCATGTCCATGTAAGCAGCCCATCTTCAAGAAAGGGTCAAGAGAAAATCTGAAGGTGCAGGATCATCCAGACTAAAGACCTGCTGCATGTGATGGACCATCAACCTTTCACTCCCTCATCAAGCCATCTTTGTGCATTAATTCTCTTATTTTTTCCTATATACATGTATTACTTTCAGTATATGCAGGATAACTATTTTATTATATTCAAATGCATTTATAAAATACTGACACTGTCAAATCCCTCTAATCAATTGTCTTTCCCCCACAAACATTTTTAGTGCATCCACATGCTGCATTAGGCTTTAATCTGCTAAATGAATTCATGCAAATGTAGGTGTAATAAGGCACAAATCTCAATAGAGCTGACTTGAATTACCATACACAATAGATCCTAAACAGTATTTATGTCCATAGAGATTCTGAACCCATAATTTGTCTTTTTCCTCAGTTCCCCCTGCAAAAAAGAAAAACGCCAGGAGCCCTTATCAATATATAAACCACGAGTTCCCACTTCCAGACAGCCATCACTCACAGGAGACACCCAACATCACTGCTGAGACTCATTCCTCCTCCTTCTCAACCTCAGACAGAGAGATCTGTAACTGCAGATCATAGATCTGCACGTTGCTACACATATGATTCTGAGCCATATACATTTTATGGACTCAATATAAAATGTGCAGGAACAATTCAAAGAAACAATAACAACAGAATGACACAAATCAGACAATTTGCTCATGGATGTGTATTTTAATAAAAATAATTCTGTCAAAATTAAATGAGTACAATATTTCTTTATCATGTTTCCAGTACATAGGTATGTCTCTTTTTTTTTCTTCTTTTTTCAAAGTGTTTTTCTTTTTTTATGTTGTTTTAAAGGTTCATGCTAAGTAGAGGGTAACTCATTTCACAATTTCTAAAAGAAAACTCAAATAAAATTAAAATCATAATAGAAGTAAATTGTGCACAGCTTGCTGTACTCCATTCCGCTCGTCCTGCTCCATTGCCTTTTGAGGCAGGAACATCACCACATGACTAAGAAGATATCGACAACGATTTTGGCTACTTTCTTCCCTTCCATTTATGTAGGTCCCTAATTAAAGCCAATAAGAAGTTCTATGATGGATTATTTTAAAACGACAATATTCATTATAGGTGGTTAGATTATGATGAGTTCCAAAACATACTTGACATTAAAAAACCGCCCCATGACAAAAGATCTACAACGTACATGTCAGTAGAAGAGTGCTTCTATATAAACTGCAATTTTGTAACTCAAACATAAGTAAAAAGTTACACAAGATGTCCCCATGCAACATGATACCACCATTTAACAACCAAATTGACCCATTTAGCGGCGTAAAATGGTAAAACAAGATTGTTAGGGATCAGGATGTGTAAAATTCCCGCCCCACACAATCAGACTGACACATACACACTGCTAAAAACAAATGGTGGGGCTCCAAAACAGTGTAATCTGTGATTTTACTTTGCCTTAGCGCCTATATTCATTATGTAACTCCAGAGTTGGGAAGGTCAACTTTATTTTAGCTACTGAGGAGCACGTGCAACCTTCCAGCGACCCTGTGACCTATGACTTCAGCCAGATGATCTGCAGGTCAACCTGCACTACACATACCTTCCGTTAAAACGCCTGTCATGATACAACAAACTAGACAGCACTGTCCTAAGAGTAAACGAGGTATAACTGAAATGAACAAAAGCTGGTGTAGATACGGGAATGTAACAATCTCATGATGGCCAGCAGCAAAAAATGTGGGAAATAAAATCGGCTAAACTACATTCAACACCACAGCGGCGTGCTGGCAAGTAAAATGCTGGGTTGACATGGGATCGATTTATAGTTTTTCCTTCAAGGATGATCAGATTTTTAAAAAAAAAGAAAAAAAGAAACACAGGCTGCTAATGGGAAATAAAAAGTGTTAAGTGCCTGAGCCAGTTAACATCACATTTACAAAGGACATCGGGGAGGGAAAAAACCAAAACAATTGCACTGATATGAGGTCGAAGTGAAGTTCTGGAGCAACAAAGATGATTGCAATTTAAGGAGATGTTCTAGGTGCTAAATAAGCAATACAATTTTTTTTAGTTTGTTTCTGTTCATTTGCAGGAACGCTGGGTCAGTCAATTGTCTTGCACGCTGCAAGTTCATACTCTGTACCTCCATTACTGAACAGGAGAGGTAGACAGATACAGTAATGCATCATGTGCATTAATTGAAGTACAGTGCATCCAATGGTAAGAAACTTGAACAACAGTACTTAACAGCCAATGAAACAACCAATAACAAGTTGAAACGGTGTCAGTTTGTAGTTATTAATCTAACAGGAAAACTATCAACAGTGACACTATTCACATGGGTATAAAACGTAAAGACTTTGTATACGAAGTTAGTCTGTAAGCTTCAGCGGAGCTTCTCAGTAATCAAACTACTGCCCTTAATTTTCTTTTGTCAAAAATTTTGCGTTTTTATTTGGTACAGCCACACAAATCAGAAAACCACTTGTTAACTTCAATATACCTAACTTAAAACTTAAAAAGTGAAGGTTGACATTTGCATGATACTCACTGCTATAAAGATGGTAAAATACAGGTAAAATAGATCCATTTTTGGGCAAAGGTCTATGGTTGAAAATATAACTCATCTACATTGGACCCAAGGACAAGTCTGCGTCGTCGTCACTGTGTGATTGTGTCTAATGAAACTCGTGCTGGTGCCTGAGATACTAAAGTAGCTTAAAAGACGCTAGGAGTCATGCATTATCTCACCCTCTCTCGCACACTTACGCCAATTAAAATTTAATTCACACTTAATTCACGTATGCGCAACACCAACGTCCATTTCATTTCTAAAGGGGCTGTTAAGGTTGACCAAATAATAAAAAAAAACCTATAGAATTTGCTTGTACATAGAAAAGGACCTGCTTAAAAACCCACAGTATGATCTGGTGAAGCGACACCTGTGTCCGCAAATATGCCGACTAAAGAAAGATCTGTCTAAATACCTGAGCTCTGACTGAGAAAAATCAGAGTGCGTAGCTCAAATTTTCAGTAGGAACTTACCTTTATGTATATTTTTGATATGGTACGCTTGAAATACTATGCACTGAATTCACCCATGAAAAAAAAAATAGTTTGGGAAGTTGATTTGTTTCAAGATGAGCACAACAAACGGACAAAATATAAACTAAAATAAAAATGACTAGATAAACAGAATAATTAATTATCTTTAAATAGTGTCACACAATTTGTATTTGATAATACTAAATTAAAAAGAAGCCTCTCTTCTCATGTTTCTATTCATTCTGCTCGGCTGCCTCTGGCAAACGGCAAGCGACACACCAATTCAAACGCGTGTTCTCGTCATGGCAACCAACTGGAAAGTCCTCCTCATAGCTGTCCTGAACACTGCCTGAGGGAAATACAAATGGGTTATGTATTAAACATAGACAATAGGAAAAACTATTAAAAGGTATATTTTAATAGTTAATATCCTGATATTAAAAAATATTTTAATAAATCTAAAAAAAAATTAACTAACAGCAGAAAAAGAGGCTAAGTAAAATAAAAGTGATTTTGCAAAAGATTGAACACTTAACAAGACCTATAAATGTGTATTGAAACATGAATAAAAATTAAAAAAAATAAAAACTTTAGTTGTCATATTTATTGATGTTGCATGGTCTGATTTACTTAATCTCGTGCACCTTTACACTATCAAAAAGAAACATCCAATTAAAAGCAGATGTCTGATTGACTATTTTCTTCGAATGTGCGAGACTTCTGATTCATTAGCAGGCAAATAACTAGCAGAATAACAAAGAGCAGTAACCTGTAACACTATTTGTGCTACAAACCAGTGTGTTTTTGATGATGATAATATATTAAAATAATATCTATTAATCTAATATAATATATTAAGACAATATCACAGTTTGCAATATAAAGGTCTGTTTGTTTTCGTACAGCTAAAATAACTAGAAGCGAATGACCCTGGAAGCCTCACACATTCAAGTTACAAATGGCCGCACCTGCACTTATGTTAAAAATAAGGCAGATAAGGAATCAAAAACTAAAATTATACTGAATTAAAATAAAACTACAAGTGGAAAAAAAGCTAAGTAAAGTAAAAAAATAAAAAGGTGAGCTTGACAAACACTAGAAGAACAAAAACTAAACCGCACCTATAAATGTGCAAAAAAATATTAACAAAAATTCAATAAATTACAGAGAAATTAACTTTCGGTTTTTTTTTGTATTATTTATTAATGCTGCATGGTCTGATTTACTAAATCTTGCTAAACTTTACAAAACCAACCACCCACCAATTACATTTCACATTTTCTGATAAAGTGTTGTGTGTCTTGCTATCTACAGAATAATGTATGTTCCCATGTTAAAAGGGATGAAAAATTACATTGAATTAAAAATAAAACGCAACTAAAACTAATCCTTTTCAGAAACTAATTTTGACTTGAACTAAAACAACCTAAACTAAATTTTACAATCAAATTCCTGTATAAAAATAAAAAATTAAGTATTTTTCAAAACTCTAATTACCTTGGTGTTCTCACCTGGACTGGCGCTAGTGCAAAAAGTTGTCGACTCTGGCGAAGGAGCAGGAACCAGAGCGAACCCTGGCCATCAGCTGCACGCACTCAGTGGCCTGACCCAGAGCCAGCATGAGTGGAGGCTGTTTGGGCAGATTCTGAGACTCTGAATGAGGGAAAAAAATCACAGATATGAGGCCTAGTAAATATGCAGGTATGATAATAACAACCTGTGGCCATGTTACCAGACCATTACAAGCTAATTTATCGGTCTCATGTGACTGCAGCCACATTTAAATTAAAAGGCCTACATAAGCGATACTAGCGTCACAGAACGTACTAGTGTGTGATCTGAGACAGCCAAGCAGCCTTACCCAGAATAGCACTGTTGAGAGCGGAGCAGATCGCCTCTCTTTGCATGGGGTCCAACTGCTGGCCCACGGGGCAGTTCCAGGGGTCTGAGTACGCCAGCAGACTGAATGCATCCTGAACACACACAGACACAAACAAACACATTGGGAGTGGGCACAAAGGATGCAAGTGTACTGCTACCCACAGGGCTATTCAACTTTCCACTTCAACTGTGTATTTACATCAGCAACAAACAAGAGGCAGAGGAGTTGAACATTAGTTTATATACTCAGAATTTTATTGCAAGTCTAAATAGACCGCTTCACCAATATTTAATATAAAACACAACAATCAAACTGTGATTGTGATGTGATTGTACAATATCACTATAACGCCCTACTCTCCTCTTTCCCTCCATCCCTCCTACCTGCAGCATCTTTTTGTGAGTGGCGTTCTTGCCGTACTGGCGGCAGAGCTGCTCGCTGAGGGCCTGAAGCTCTCTGCCGAACTGGATCATTCTCTCTGTGGCCGCCTGGTTTCCTCCACACAGCTGTCTTGAGCTGCAGCTGTCATCTAGAGGAGCAGACACATTGCAATGAAACCACCAAAGCAGATATGTTTGCAACTCTAATTTCACAGCGCACATAGCTATTGTGGTTAAAAAATTGCTTCAATATAGTACAGCTGGGAAATCTCGCCTAAATTGTTTTATTAATCTGAGGCTATGTTTAATAAGCAAGTGGAACTACTGGGAATGCAAATACTGCCAAATGTAATGTAATGTAATACAATATAATATAATATAATAAATAATATAATATAATTCAAACATTTAAGTTTTTTAAATGTTTTTGAAGTCTCTTAAGCTCACCAAGGCTGCATTTATTTGATCTGAAATACAATAAAAACAGTAATATTGTGAAATATTATTACAATTTAAAATGATTGTTTTCAATTTGAATATATTTTAAAATGTAAATTATTCATGTAATGGCCATTACTTCAGTCTTCAGTGTCACACGATCCTTCCGAAATCATTCTATGTTGATTTGGAGTTCAAGAAACATTTCTTATTATTATCTATGCTGAAATTGTTCATATTTTTGTGGAAATTGTGATACCTTTTTTCAGAATTATTTAATGACTAGAAAGTTTAAAATAAAATAATTTATTTGTTATAGAAATATTTTGTAACATTATAAATGTCATTTTAAGGCATCCTTGCCAATTAAAATATAATATTTTTTTTTTTAAAGTTACTGACCCCATAATGTTCAACAGCAAAGTAATATAATATAATATAAAAACAATATTAAAAAGTCCTCCATATAATAGTCTGAATAAAATGTTTAAATACATTTGAACCATTTTCTCAAATCTAAGCAAAAAAAATAAACAAAAAACCTGAGCACTGGGTGCTATAAAAAAACTACACACTTTACAAAAACTTTGCAACTACAAAAGATCACACTCTCCCTTTGTAACCTTGGAGAAAAACATTTAATGGGTTGAATTATAGAGAAGCTCAATTTAGCAGCTCTCAAGGGGGAGAAGGACAGAGAAAGCAGAAAAAGAATTAGTCCCTTCAGAGTGAAGAATGAACAAGGGATGAGAAGAATATTTTTTAAAAGCCGTTCTCACAGCCTGTTGAGTATGACGTTGAAAGTCCTGCATATGTGGTGTGCGTGGGAGCATGTCCCATACCTGCTACTCCATTGCCAACACTGCTGTCATCCGCCTGCAGGATTTCCTGGTGTTTATATGTGCCATTCATAATGCGAGTTGAGCTTTCTGTCACGCCGTTGCTGTAATGTTCTGCCTCAATTTCCATCTCACTATCACTGTCAACACACAAAAATACACAGTCAACAGCAGAGCTGGTCTCTCGAGAATGCAAGTACACAATATTTGTGAAAAAATTTCAATTTTATATGCTTAGTCTTGCTTGCATGCAACTGCATATTTTGTTTTTCTGTCTGGCTTAAAGTCAAACCCACAATTACCATCCCAAACAACAACAACACAGACCTAGTCTCCTGGTTGCTGGTGGCACTGTGGTGCTGTGACTTGGTGGAGTCGGTAGAGTTAGACTCTGAGTAATTGACGGAGGAAGGAGAGGAGGATGGAGAGGAGGAGGCGGAGCTTACGCCTGTGTATTTGTTGTGGCTCTTATTTTTGTTAGTAGGGGTGACCCCGTTACTGCATGTGGGACTGTCTGCTCCTGAGTCATGAGGAGAGAAAGAAACAATGAGAACTATCTTGAGAAACAGTATGAATTAAGGTGCATTACTTCAATTGTAAGTTACATAAGCCACCCAACTGCAGTACAGGTGAAACAAGTGATTCAATAAACCATCTGTTCCACATCTTTTATGAATGTGTTCTCTTGGAGATGTTACTCATGATCAGACCCCCACGGAATTCTGAATTTGAACATCTGTTCTTCACAAAGGTCTATACATCCTTCAACCCTTGCATCTTGGTTTAATCAATATTTGGGCTAATTTGATTAATGCTTTCAGCTAACAATTAGACTAGTTGGCTCAAATAAGAAATCAATTAATAAATATTAAATAAATTAGATTTAAATTAGAATTAAAAAGATGCAACTGTAAGTACACATCATGGTGGTATTTGTTGAACTGAATTTAGTATATGAATAAATTGACTGTAATAATAATAATAAAAGAATTAATCAATGATTAACTGTTTCTAATTGCATAGATTTCTACCCTACACTTTTTGGAAAAGTGTTAAATAGTTCAAGACTATTTAACAGAAACACTGTAGACATGGGTGAGCACAAAAAATCATTAATAAATATTAACGTCATATGTGACCTCAAAATAAATAAAAACTAATAATAATATGGTAACACTTTAGATTAGGAAACACATATTCACTATTAACTAATTATATTCTCCCTCAATAGACTCCTCATTTGTGCTTATTAATAGTTAGTAAGGTAGTTGTTAAGTTTAGGTATTGGGTTGGGTTAAGGGATCTAGAACATGGTCATGCACAATAAGGCATTAATATGTGCCTAATAAGTACTAATAAACAGCCAATATGCTAGCAATATGCATGCTAATAAGCAACTAGTTAATAGTGAGAATTGGACCATAAAATAAAGTGTTAGCAATAATATTTAGCAAAAAATGAAACCTATTTTAGAAGCATTACAAATGTTTGCACTGTAACATTATTTTAATATAAATATAATGCAAAAAAATAAAAATTATCATTACTGTAATGTGAAAAAATATAATAAATCTTAATAAGCATGAATTAATTTAGATCTATAATTAAGAAAATTTATGAAGTGCAATTGGAAATACACAACGTGGGATTTGTTGCACTGAATTTAATATATGATGATTTTAATATCAAAAACTGATTGCTGTATTAATGTAACAAATAGATGTTTTTATTAATGATAATTTATTCATGAGAACTTTTTTTTGGTAATTATGTTAATGAGCATTTAGGGGAGAAAATTGGTTTAAATGACATGCAAATAATGTCACGATTCCAATTTGTTTTCCTTTATGCAAAATACTATTCTTGTTTTTTATTTAGATTCTGGGATGAAACAAGGATTTTTTATGACACAACCAAATACATTAAATCACAAAGTGCTTAACTTTCAAGTAACACCAAAGATGTTAGTGTGGAGTGTGTCAGTGTTACCTGTGTTGTGCAAGTGAGCATTGGTGGCTCCGTGCCGCGGGCTCAGGTTGGGGGAGCCAGGATAGCTGTCCTGTGATTTAGGAGAGTGGACACTAAAGCACCGTACCTCACTATCTGTACCATTCACCATCTCCACAAATTGCCGACACCTAAGGGACAGCAGCAAAAATCACTTTTATATACCAGTAAGATCTCACACACAAATACACACTCACTTCAGACCTGCCAATCCATTCAAATGTCTGTCAACCAGATTTCTGTTATCCATTATGCCTACTGACTGACACTGTCGGCTCAGCAATCCATTAAACTGTCTGCTTGTCATTCAACTGTTATCCATCACAGAGAGAGAGAGGAGTCAGCTCTCACTGCTTCCTTCCCACACATCCTGGCACTATTCCCACAGCAGCATCTGACATCTGATGACATCCAACAGTGCAATTAAATAACAACAAGCATGCACCTCCATGTAAGACCATGCGCCATAAATGCCAGTAACACGCTGAGAAAAGGGTTTATTGCTCCGTAGTGCTTAGACTGATTGTCTGAATGCAGTTTGCTTGAGGAACAAAGATCAGGGATATCACATTTTCAATGCATGACAAAGAATTATTAAAGGGATAGTTCACCCAAAAATGAAAATTGTGTCATCATTTACTCAACCTCAGGTTGTTTCAATCCTGTATGAGTTTCTTTCTTCTGTTGATTGCTAATATTTTAAAGAATATGGGCAACCAAAGAGTTGATAATCTATAGTATATGGGGGAAAAAATACTATGGAAGACAATGAGGACCATCAATTGTTTGGTTACACACATTTTTCAAAATATCACCGTTTTTTGTTCAGCAGAAGAAAGAAATTAATTCAGTTTTGGAAGAATTTGAGGGTGATGACAGCTTTTTCATTTTTGGGGTGAACTATCCCTTTAAAACCTAAGAACAGAAGTCTAACAGAAGTCTTATAAACAATGCTGAAAACAGTTGCTGCTTAATATTTTTGTGGAAACTGTGATACAGTGTTTTCAAGATTTTTTTGATGAGTAGAATGTTCAAAAGAACAGCATTTATTTGAAATAGAATTTTTTGTAACATTGTCAATGTTTCAACTGTGACTTTTGTACACTCCCGTCTGCCAGCCGAAACCAAAACTAACTATTTTCCCCATTTTCTCTCAATAAACTTGTTTTTTTAAGTGAAAGTAGATATACAAACCTTTCCATTTCTTTAACTTCAGCTATTGTTTGAAACCACTTATTTTAGTAGGTGGATCTTCTGATTGCATGCAATTTAAAACGTCATTGCTCCCTCAGCGAGATAAATGTTTGGAAGTATGGCCTGCATATTATAAATAACATCCACAATTCAACAGAGTAGCTGACGTATGACTTGTAAGCATTACTAAAAAAAAAATTTATACAAAAAAAAAGTTAGTTCAAAGGCAGCTCATTTTCCACCTTATGCAATAGTATGACTAATCGTATCAGAGCAGCTCAGACCAAAGCAACCATGACCCTTTTTCACCCAGTGTGTGTTTGCTATAAAGAAAAGTAACAAAAATAGAGCCAATTCGTCAGAATGACCATAGGGAACTTTAAAACCTTTATTCTGTATAACACAGAGTTAAAGATTGCCCTAATCTCAGGCTGCATGCTTTCTGAGTACGCTTGCACTATGAAACTCCAGAAAGCTGTGGATGTTCGAATACAACTGAGCTCTACTGATCCCCAGAGTAGAGAACACATTTTTCACCATGTTTCAGGATTTAAGCAATTCCTCTTGATCCATTCCAAACAAAATTGCACACACATGGTTCTCAGAGGCTGGTAGACATACTCACTTCAACATGAAGAGTAAATTGGGGTTGTGTTCTAGGAGTCCGGGGTACAACTGCTGTGTTGCGTCAATGGCTTCTCCAACACGTCCTGCCAATACCAGCTTCTGTATTCCTGTAAGCACAAAGAAGAAACAACTAGTGTGTTTTGCTTTTGTTTTGTTAAAGTGGTCATTTCATACATTTTTTATCACTCAATAGTTCTCCCTAAGGTCCACTTACAATGTTAGTAAAGTGTTTTGAGCATTCATTATTTAGTTTTATGATCATTTTCCTCATCTCTGACCCTTTTAAACAGGTGTTTTATTACTCTTGTGCTTTTAAGACTTCTATGTAAATGCCCTCCTCACAGGTGAAATGATAAATGGCACTTACATGCAAGCTATGGGTTTGCTGTCCGAGGTTTTACTGCCAATATAGTTTTTAAATGCTCCTTCTGTAACAGCCTCTTTGCAAAGCTTGAATCACATTGCGACAGATTCGCATAATAATGTATAGTGAAATATGCAGCCCTGACAGTTAAAGGGTTAGTTCACCCAAAAATGAAAATTAGCTTGTGTTTTACTTACTCTCGAAGCATCCTAGGTGTATATAACTTTCTTCTTTCAGACGAATCCAGTGGTAGTTACATTAAAAATTGTCCTGGCTATTCCAAGCTCTATCATTACAGTCTGCGGGTGTTGCAGTTGAACAGTCCACAAGTCGTCAAATAAA
>NW_015627255.1:368142-388807 GCF_001515625.1 Sinocyclocheilus rhinocerous
GTCTGCGGCACGTTTTATTATGAATGCGCGAGCTTTATTTGACGACTTGTGGACTGTTCAACTGCAGCACCCGCAGACTGCAATGATAGAGCTTGGAATAGCCAGGACAATTTTTAATATAACTCCGACTGGATTCGTCTGAAAGAAGAAAGTCATATACACCTAGGATGCCTCGGGGGTGAGTAAAACACAAGCTTATTTTCATTTTTGGGTGAACTAACCCTTTAAGTACAGGGTCCTTTAAAATAGGGTGACCCTAACGTCCATTTTTTCCTGGACTTGTCCTGGCCAGGATTTCTAAATTGCGCCAAATGTCCAGGCCTTGGCTTTGTGTTACTTTTGTTTGCATATTCGCTGAAGGTAATAACTGAAAAGTAGTTTGACCTGTAGAGTGCAAGCATGTGTGCATATTCAACCAATCGTGGCGTGCATGAAAGTGGGATCTACAGAGAATGGTTAAAGCAATGCAACGTTATATGCAGAAATTTGATTACTTGTGATAATACCAACTTTCAGCATTAAATTATACTCCTATAGACTCTGCCTTTCTTTGTGAGCAAAATTACACATAACATTTAATTCATCTCATGGCTTATACTGAAATGCATTCAACAAGATTTATTAAATTCACTCAGTTGTAGCCAGTGCCAGATAACCAATTATGGTAACATTAAATATTCATTTGAGTGTTCATTACAGCTTAAATCAAAGATGCTTTACTATAACTCTAACTGAGAAATTGATTAAATACTCATAACTCATCATCCAAAAAAGCAATGGTTTTGCTTATTCCGTAAAAAATTAAGTTCCTCGTGACGGTTATATTTTCCTATACCCAACCACAAAGGATATGGGAAGATCTGAACTCATTACCAGTGTTATGTCTACATTAATTCTGTCACATATTCAAATCACATAAAATACATAATTATCAATTTATTTATTTCCATTCATTTTTAGCTAAACTAGTTGACTTCGTACTCACTCTGTCTGTTTTTTATGGAGGTTTGGTCCTCTTGGATCATGGTTTCTGTGGCTCTGGAAAAGGCCATTGCTGTGGCACAATACCCATGATGCACTAGGTAGCTGGACACCATACTGCAGATATAAACATAAAAAGGTTAATATGGGGAGAAAAAAACATTAAGAATCACGAATTTGCAGCGTAACATGAATTAGATGTTTTTAATCATCTTTTAGACTGCTGAATTTATTATTAGGTGACTGGCAGCTCACTTCTGCAGAACAGACTGCCAGTCTCCCAGTCTTTCTCCGATGGGGAAGCGGGCAATCATGCTGTGGATCTTGGCCCTCCATTCGCTCATGTAGTCCTCAATGTCAAACACAAAAGGCTGCTGGCCAAAATTAGCATCTACTATCTCCCCTGGAGTCTGTAGCCCTACTGTGGGGTACAGGTTAGGCTGAAATGAGAGACAGAGACAAAAAGAGAGAGCTGAGAGTCTGCTCAGAAGGTCTACACATACACCGTCAGTAATTCTCAGCACAGGGGATGCTTCAGTCACACCTTATCTGGCAAGGCCTCACCTGAAGCTCCATACAGAAACATAAATTCTAATCTGCGCTCAAAATTAGACAACACCACACCATCAATCTCCCATTAAAGGTATTCATTTAACAGACGCAGAGTGACTTACAAATGACGAATGCTACAATGCAAGCGATTCATCCTAGGGGGAGAGTAACATGAGAACTACTGCAATACAAAGATCCAAAGCTGGGCAGAAAAGTACAAGCTAGAACAAAGATACAGGCGTGATAGAGGCCTTGGATGGCGTGAAAAATAAAAGTATCATGTCAATATAGGCATACATTTCCAAAAGCCTGAGTTTGTATTTTTGATACAAACATTTTCATATAAAACAGTCCAAGTCTTCTTTACTGATTTGAGAGTGGTGCCATTTTAGTATTATTTATATACTCGTTTATATATTATACATAGTAGTTAATTTCAGTTTGTTTAATTTTGTTGTGTGCTTTTGTCATTAGTTTTCTTTAAATATTTCCATTTAGCCCTATTTTTTTTACTTATGTTTCAGTTTTATTAACTGTAGTACTAGACAACTCATTTTCGTTTTAGTTTCTTAAGCTTTTCATCTAATATTTATACTTAATTTTATTGAGTTTAAATTTATTTAAATTTTTTAGTTTTAGATGACAATGTTTAAGAGAGGTCTGTGGGCTTTACTTACTGGCAGATCTGTGAAAGCCACACCTGGAGGGAAAAGAACAGCTTAGTATTGTGGATTCTGAGATTACATAAGAAAGATATCAACAACTTTAAGTTGAGCAACGAAATTGATGTCTAATGATTTCAGCATTAGTAAGATTTACTCTCAAGTCATTTTTCATTAAATTATTACCTAAACTGTGCCCATTCTTGGTGTAAAAGCATGTGTTATTGATGAGGTTCACGCAGCAGCCAATGACGTCGCCCGTTGTGAAGGTTGGGCCATACGGTTGGCCAGTCCCTGAGGAGCAAAAGGAGTGTCCGTCAGGGGGCTTGTGGTGTGGTATTAGATTAATCTGCAGAGCAGTGCGGGCAGGGATATTACTCCTAAAGCAAAGCTCAGTGTTCCCTTCATGCTAATGAAATGGGCAGAACTCCAGTATGGGATCAGAGACATGGAGGTCAGCGGGACGCGTAAAACCATTACACTCAAATTGCACACATACCCACACATGCAAACATACAATGTGCCAATGCGCCATACATTCTCATAAGAAACTACAGTGACTTCAGTGATTTAAGTGAAAAAAAAGCACAAAGAGAAATGGCAAGCTGATTAAAGACATTAGAAGCTAACATAAAATAATAATGATAATAATAATAATATATACACACACACAAACACACACACACATTTATAAAAATATGATAAAAATGTATATATATAAAACATTTTATAACATATACATATATTGTATAGAATGTTTTTATATACATTACTACACATTATCACATTTTATATAGCAGCCTATACATAATATATATATACATATATATTTACATTACATCTAAATTATATATTTATTATTATTCATACTTTATATTATTAATTGTATTCCATTAACATATTTATTATATTTTATAATAAATTTTTTAAATTATATTAAATTACTAAAATTTTAATACATTTGTAGCTGGAAAAAAAATATTGCCGTTATCATCTGCTTTCCAATGAACCAGCTTTGTTCTATAACACACAATTACAAAATACCCAAAATGTAAAATGCAAAACATCAGACCTCATGGAAACATGAATTTTCCAGCATAAACTCTAGCAGCAATCCAGCAACCTGAACTGAACATACATTACAGCATCCCAGCTCTAGTCAAGGAAGTACCTACAACCAGAGAAAAAATATCATGCTGTTGGCTGTAAGCACTAAACACACCAGAAAATTCACTGGCCACCCGACATGCGTTTTGTCTACAATTCCACTAAATTCCAAAACGCTCTGACACAAAGAGTGGTTTATACAGAGAGCACAGGGGTCAATAAACACATAAGTTGTCGTCAGCACGCACATGCCGAATAGGCTAGATTGCTTCGAAGCGTTTCAGTGGCCTCAGGCACAGTACAGAAGCTAACAAGCAAACGACAAAGTCACTTGATTGGTCAAAGGGGTCACAGGAGGGTGACATAAACTCAACTGTGCCCAAAACTCCTCTCTCTATTTCTGCATATAGACCTTTCTCTTATGCTCTTGTCTAATAAATGCTACCGTTTAAAAGTTTGGGGTCAATTTCTATTTCAAATAAATTGCTGTTCTTTCAATTTCTAAAAAAAAAAAAAAGCATCACGGTTTCCACAAAATTATTAATCAGCACAGCTGTTTTCAACATTGATAATAATAAAAAATATTACTTGAGTACCAAAATCAGCAAATTAGAATGACTTCTGAAGGATCATGTGACACTGACGACTGGAGTAATGACTGCTGAAAATACTTGACGCTTTATAGATAAATATAGAGCTAATATGTAATGTGATGTTTCTACAGCAAGATGTGATTCACACACTGAATCTATTTTAATATTCTTCAAAACAGGTTACTAATTTCATTAGTGTCTACTTGCATATTAAATCTTAATGAATGTGTCAACCTAACTAAAGCTAAACTTATTTACACCACCTGTTCAATTCAGTGTTTAATTTAGCAACACATTTTGATTTAAATTGAATCTGTCTTACTATTAGATTACATTTAAATTTAGTCAGATTAACGTTACGTTGTCAAATCATACATGTGTACAAACTAATAGAATAAAGCAGCCAACATATTTTTCAAATTCCAAATATTGTGTATACGAGTGTGCTCCACATACTATAGTCGAAATATTCAGTCACATTTTCTTTATGATAATTCAAGCACATTTCATTTGGTTTTTGCAATCAAACTGGATTATGTTTGGTTATTGTGTAATTTTTCATTCCAGTTAGTCATTTAAATGAACTGGTTCAGTAGCAGCTTGACGTCCTCTGGCGTGTAAATGGATTCTCTTTGAGAATGAAACGATTTGTTCTGATTAATTTTAGCTTTTTGTATGAATAATTATGACAAGGCTTTGTGATCTCAGAACATTCTGGACACCAGGTAAAATCCATTGAGGAAAACCAATAATGAGATCTAGGTCTGCTCTACTCTCCTTCCTCTCCTTTCCTTTGAGGACTCATGAGAAAAAAAAAAACACATCACAAAGTTATTTCCTGAGATTAAGGTGCACAGAAAGAAAAACCTTGAGATGTCTCTGCATTTGCAAGGTCATTCCCACAGCTAATGTTTTTCAGGACATGTTGAGGCCCGTTCTTGGCCTGAATTACAGTCTTACTGTGATAAAAAGATATTAAAAAGTGAAAGACAGAAAAAGTAGGAGACAATTGGTCTTAGGCTACAAGACTATAGCCAAAAGTGAACTGTAAAGTCAGCATTGGCCTTTTCATGAAAGGATTCATCAGTGCACACTACTGCAAAGGAAAAACGTCTCTGTAATCTTTAATCAAAATGTAATAACTTCTCTTTTAATCTTCAAAGCTCTTCTTCCTAAACAACTTTCCTTTTTAGCTCTCTCCAATCGCCTGGCTCCATTCTGGTATGTAACGCCCACTTTTCACAATCCAATCATTCCTGATGGATGAAATCAAGTCCCTCCCTACTTTTTTTTCTCCAATATTCTGCCAGAATTAAAAGGGGTTATGAACACCATTTTTTTTACTTAAACACACTTAATATGTAACCAAATAAAGTTACTTTTTAAGTGGCCTTTTTTGTGGGCTACAGAAATGTAACCTCACCCGCTCATTAGTCACCCACAGTTCACCATGACCTGTAGTGAACAGCTCATCCCTTTAGTGTACATACAAGCACACACACACACACACACAAACACACACACTTACTCACCAGGCAGTCTGTTCATGTTGACACCCTGGGCAGACAGTCCAATTCCCATGTACCTGCAAACACCAATGAGAGAGGACAAATGTTAGCTTCACTAAAAATAAGGACTTTGATAAACAATGAGACTGCATTTAAAGGAACACTCCACTATTTTTGAAAATAGGCAAATTTTCCAACTCCCCTAGAGTTAAACAGTTGAGTTTTACCGTTTTCGAATCCATTCAGCCGATCTCCGGGTCTGGCGGTAGCACTTTTAGCTGCAGCTTAGCATAGATCATTGAATCTGATTAGACCGTTAGCATCTCGCTCAAAAATGACCAAAGAGTTTCGATATTTTTCCTATTTAAAACTTGACTTTTCTGTAGTTCAGTGTTAATTTCGTTGACGAATAATTTTCATCATAATGTTCGTCAACGACATTTTTTTCACTGACGACAACGAGACGATAATGAACTGCAGACACTGAATCATACACACACAGAGAGCGCGTCTCACAGTGCGCGAGTACTCTTTCGCGTCGAATGAACGGAAAATTACACACAAAATGCTGTCGAATTGTCAGTTTTGACGAGTATTTATGTAAACAGTTGATTACGTCTTAAGTGAACGTAAACAGTAGGGAGAACGTGTATCAGTACATTGCATCCATTGCAGCTGTGCATTCGGTTTTAAAGGGACAGCAGCCTAATTTAGTTGCTATTGTCCGAGTCATTGATGTTAATCAATTGGTATTTCATTAAAAAGAAGACCATGTTCTTGTTCTTTATGAGAAGTGGTTTTATTTAATTTTAACATAAAGGCATGCTGTGTGTCACAGCAGTTAAATTGGTGTCTATCATGATAAAACCTTAATATCAAAACTATATACTGAGTTTGGAAATTTTGGAGAAATGCTTAATAAATGCATTACACTGTACCTAAACCCATTAGATTTTAGCCGACTAAGTTTACTGTAGATTTAGTCGACTAAAATCTTAGGATATTTAGTCGACTAAAACTAGACTAAAACTAAAAAACAATTCAGATGACTAAAATATGACTAAAACTAAATCAAAATTTGCTGTCAAAATTAACACTGCTGTAGTTACATCGTGTACTAAGACTGACGGAAAATGAAAAGTTGCGATTTTCTAGGCCGATATGGCTAGGAACTATACTCTCATTCCGGCATAATAATCAAGGATCAATCAAGGGTGCAGCAGGTGCAATGATATTACGCAGCGTCTGAAAATAGGCTAACTTCCGCCAACATAACCAACGTGACCACCTGCTTGCACAGGGAGCGTGCTGGGGACTATTTTCAGGCGCTGCGTAATATCATTGCGCCTGCTGCACCCATGCTACGGCAGCAAAGTTCCTTGATTATTACGCCGGAATGAGAGTATAGTTCCTAGCCATATCGGCCTAGAAAATCGCAACTTTTCATTTTCCGTCGGTCTTAGTACAGGATGTAACTAGAGTCAAGTTTTAAATAGGAAAAATATAGAAACTCTTTGATCATTTTTGAGCGAGATGCTAACGGTCTAATCAGATTCAATGATCTATGCTAAGCTGCAGCTAAAAGTGCTACCGCCAGACCCGGAGATGGGCTGAATGGATTCGAAAACGGTAAAACTCAACTGTTTAACTCTAGGGGAGTTGGAAAATTTGCCTATTTTCAAAAATAGTGGAGTGTTCCTTTAAATCATACACGATGCTCCTGATTTCTGCAAACGTTAGAGAATAAAAAAAAGATCCATGTCCTGTTGTCAATAGTGTAGCGATGTATAAAGCACAGCTCACACAGAAGTCACTTTTAAACCAATGAGAACCTGACTTTTTGTGTCGATCAATATGCGGTGAATATGTGACCAACTTGAACCTGTTGTGAAATCTGCATGGGGAAATATTTTGCTGTCACATACAATTCATGGTTGTGTCGATTCCTATGTAAATTACTGGTTTTCACCAGTGAAAAATCACAAAATAATAGTAAATGTGACTGTACTTCAATAAAATAAGAGAACAATCAAGCTCAATCAATTGAAACAATTAAAGTGGTGATTAAACTGAGTATAAGTCCCTGTGCACAAGGTACTTTGGGGTACTTTTTAAAAGTGCTAAGTGAGTCTGGGAAAGAGTTCCACAGCCTGGGACCACAGTGACTAAAGGATGACTCGACACCTTTCAACAGATTTAGGCACGACCTGTAAGTTGCAGTTAGATGGCCTAGAATAACATTAGTGATCCAGCAGGAATATATTTAGTAATCATTGCAAAGTGGTGACAGGAAAGGGTGGAACAATTTTCCATTTATTTTTGGACAATGATATCTTCAAACTGAAGGCATGACAAATACTTACCAAGTAGTGACTCAAGCATGACGCAGGGTAAACGTTTCACAGCAATTATCATTCTGATACTGTGAGTAGACTTGTGCCGGTATTCGGTAATGCGATATATCACGGTAATGAATATGCACGATATTGTTATCGTGGGCACTTCTAAATACCGTGAATAATTATATATTACAAATTATTTAGAATTTTGAATGCATTTTAATATCGCGATACATATTGATATTGAATTATTGTCCAGCCCTAATCGTGATAATACCGTATTCCGTGATAAAAGCATTAGCAATTAATCGCAACATGAGAATTTGATACCGGCATATCCCTAACTGTGAGAATGCTTTATTTTAATTTCAGAATGACTTAGTATTTGGATTGTCATTTTGCTTTATTGATAACTCCACTCAAGCTACATGAATTCCACAAGTTTGTGTACAACTTAATATTTTATAAAGATTTAAAGATCATCTTGTGCTTCAGTGGAAGCAAGAACATCTGTCGCACAATCAATGTCTCAAAATTGCTAGGTGATCTAGAAATAGTACAGAATATTAAATATTACTAATTCATTTGATCATGTTGGTATTTTTTTTCAAAATCCTAAGATTTTCAATGTTCTCTCAGGATTTTTAACCCCACTATATGTAAAACATATTAATAAAACAATCACCTCTTGTCTTCAAATTTTACCGGTGACGCAACTTTCCAAGTAAAATGTAATCTCAGTCAAATGTACAAATGCCACCAACCAGAAGCTGTTTGCACTTACCCATCCCTTCCTTTGCTTACAATCTTCACCTCAAAGTAGTAGATGCCACAAGCAGCAGGGATAGGATGGGTGGCCCGTACAGACGCTGCATCTTTGTGGTTTTTTCCGTGGCCTAAAGCAAGACGGAAACATTGAGGGAAATGAGTCACTGACCAAACACACCCTCTGGTATAGATGACTGTCCACATACATAACAACAAGGTTCAGAGGAGTTTTTAAGGGCACATATACAGGGTTTTCAGCTAAGGATAGGTCACGAAAGTTGACCACAACAGGCTCCATCTAACTGTTTTTAAATGCTTATGTAAACAACCTGCAAGAAATATGTGCAATAGGGGTCAGGTGAACCCAAAACCAACTATACTGGGCTTCCTTCTATCTCTCATTCTCACAGTTCTCCAGACCATCACCAAAACGAGACAGGTTCTACTGCTTTCAAAAGCAGCAAAGAAAAACAATGTTAGTCCACCGAAATGACAATTTGGACATCATTTACCCACCATCATGTTTTAAACCGAACATAAAATAACATAGTTTGAGAAAAGTCTTACAATGGAAGTAAAAGTTTACCAAAACTGTTTGGTTACCAACATGCTTCAAAATGTCTACCTTTGTGTTCCGCTGAGGAGGGAAAGTCATACAGGTTTGGATGACATGAGGGTGAGTAAATAATGACAGAATTTTCATTTTTGGGTGAACTATCCCTTCAAGTAATTTTTTTAAATGATAAAATACTCTCTCCTAACCATTTTTGATGTGCAGAGACATCTATAATTACGCTGAGGTTGTATTCCCAAGTACAAACAGTGTGGCAATAAAACATCACTCTGTTTTAGGCTTGCCGCGATAGACGGTGCTGACGGTGATACCGGTGTTAAGCCGCAACACCGGTTACGTCACTTGCCCACCACGTCACCGACCCCCGCCGTCGTTTAGATTTTTTATAGTAATAAAAATCATTTCGTTCAGTAAAAGAACAGACACTACAATTAAAAACTGAACGTAGCATGGTGTATTTTTATTTGTTTTGTTAATAAAAGTTCTGTTTTATATATAGGCTAAAGTGAGTTTGACGTTGTGTTTTGTTGTTGCATTCAAGCAATTGATGCCGAATTGCCGCTAATTCGAAAGTGAAAGTAAAATGTCACTTTTAAGCTATTTGAAAGCGAGGAAAGTGGGAAAATTCAAACGAACTAAAAACGAACAATTGCTTTACTCCGAATTGCCGCTATTTGAAAGTGAAAGTAAAATGCGCATGCCGCTTTTACAAGCTATTTAAAAGCGAAGGAAAGTGAAGAAAAGAGGGAACGCCCCAGCGTTGATACCGGTATTACCGGTGTTGTCACACGTCGATTAACCGGTGGGAAAATTTCCTCACCGTCACAACCCTACTCTGTTTGTTTGAGTGGTCCGACATGTCAACTTTCAGCTCAATCAATGGCAGGGGTTTGTGGTGGGACTACCTGCTTGTGAGCACACTCCCTGTCGACAGTTTGTTTGTAAATGAGGAGTGTTTGGGAAACCAATCTGGAAGCAATCATTTTTGCATTTCCATTTAGTGCAGTTAGTGGTGCAGAAATTATACACCGCACCTTTAAAAATTCCCAGAAGTTCTATAAAGTCAACATGAAAACAAAATGACCGTTTACTTTTTAAGAGACTATTCTAGTCTTAATGTAAAGAATAATCAGTGTTTAATTCAAAGAAAAAAAAATGTTTTAACAGCTTCTAAAACGACTTTCATCCTCTGCTGACATCATCAAGCCCTCTTATTTGTTAAGCTCCTCCCCTTCAAATGCAAAGGTCCGTTCTGATCTGGTAAGCCCACTTTCATGATACCTGATGGATTAATCAATTCTCATACTGCTTCACTCAACAAGTCACATTATGGAAACAAAATAGGTTTTGAATGCCATTTAATGTTGTCTTTAAAGTTAACCTCTAATATATGCTATAAATTAAATTCTTCTCAATTCAATTGTGAGAACGGAAGTTGGCGAGTGTCATTGTCGTCTAAGCCTCCATGTACCATAGCAATGTGCTCTAATCTCCTAATCCAGTTTCCTGCAGGTTGTAACACCTGCCAGCATTAATGGACACACAGTATTAGATTCTTCACTGCACTTCCAGAGTCTCATGTTTAACTCGTCTGTGCGCACGTATATGGACATTTCAGCGTATCTTTGTGTTTGTGTGCCCCAGACCTGTAACATAACCCTCACCTGAAGTTAAATTGCAGGACACCGGGTCACATTGCTACTGTATGGGTTTTGAATACAAAAATGAGCATACGTATATTCACCATCATCATCATCTCTGATTACTGTAATAATATTAAGCACTTTTATTTTTAGCTTTCCAAGTTCTGCTAGGAAGTCACAATAGGTTTGTCTGCCAAACCCAGACAAGCATTCATAATCAAGAACACACACAAAATCTATTTATAACCACGTCTCATACAACCAGAGTAAAGGCAGACGACCCTGTATGTGCAAATCCCCAACTCTCTCTCTCAACACACACTACAAATGCACATGCGTGTGTACCGCCCCCTGCTTACACACTCAATCTATTTATACATCATGCCATGACCACACCATTCTAGGAGCACAGAACAGCAAGAGGACCCTGGGTGATTCTCTCCTTCTTTAGTTGCTTGTCTGTCCGTCCCTCCCTCTATTTCTATGCCAAACATGTTTAATGCAGAAAACACAAACGGCTTTCATACAAAGTCCTCCTCTGCAGTGCATAATCATCTCTGCTGCATCTTACAGCGCTGCTCTAATCTAAAATGTAATAATAATCTAAAATTTACTTTTAAAAAAAACCATTCAAATGCACAAAAATGTGTTTTGTCATACCACCACAGTGGCGTCTAATACCACGGTGGAGCAGTTGTACTGCTAACCGGCACAGCCCTAATCATCCAGTGATTCTCCAATCATTTAGTCCTCTTAAACTCCGCCCCTTTCTTACAACTGACTGCACGCTCATTTTAAGCTGATCTGGCTCCATCCAATCAACAACCGTTGGAAACAACCAAGTCCCCAGCCCTACATTTCTTTTATTTGTTTTTCGAAAATCTACCTAAAATACGGGAAAAAATATCTGTTGCTACTTGCATTTTATCACAACTTTAATTTTCATGAAAATAATGTCAAAATGCATCAAGCTCATTCTAATTTCCTTTACTTAAGTTACAATTATTAAATATGATGGGAAGAAAAATCATTTGAAATTAAAATAAAAAAAAGACAATAATATCACGATACATAAACATTTCTTTATGCTAAATACTATTTATATTATTATTTTTTATTTTTTTTTATTTTTATTTGGTAAATATGACAGACTTCTTCGTAAAATTCACCAAAGAATATAAAAAGATTTAGAAAAAAAATGAACAGTGGAATGACAGTCATACACTCTCTCACATAAACACAGACAAAATCAAAATTGCACCAGAAAATTGCACTGCTATCTGGTAAAACTCCTTTTCATAGTTAAGGTTTCTCTGTCAAAGCATCTAAGGCAAACGGTGGGAGCTGTACAAGGCTACAGCTGGCACCCATAATAACATCGGCTAAGCAGGCAAAAAAAAAACTACAATATGAGAGAACAAAGACACAGGGAGAGAAGATTGGGAGTGTTGTGCTAGTGTTAGCAAACAGGGTTTCACAGCTTCACAGAGACACTAAAGGGAAACGAACACAATCTGGTGATGTCACCGCACCGACTGAACATGCATGACTGGCTCCTCAGACAGGCAAAAGCCCTCTATAGGCAAACATTACAGAGCTTAAAGGAAGCACAGAGTCCAACAGCCTGCACAGAAAATGGACAGCAGCCCACCAAACTGCACAGAAAAAAATCTAAGCTTATGCTATATTTGTATCTATTTATCTTGCATTAATCTTCTCACAGGAGGTGGTGTAAAAACAATATCTGCATGGGTGTAGTGCTGCAAAAGTCACATTTCCTCTCTCCATTAATGGGCTCAAGTCCTAGTCAGTGTGACGTCGATGAGTAAAATGAGGTCCACACTGGGAACAAAGCTAGAGAATGAGCCTCTGGTGTCTTTTCCCCTTGTTTCATCATGCAAAGGCTTGGCAATTTTTTACATGCTTCCTAAATAAAGATGGAGAGCCATGTGGGATAATATAATATAACATGGTATAACATTGCACAGATTTTCATCACACTATTTGACAGCATATATCTATTGTCTTTACTTGACAGCAACATGGGGTTTCCTAAAATTCAGTCTACAGAAATAGAATCTGGTACACTGGCCAAATAGCACTGAAGGTTAATAGACTGCAGGTTAAATCATTTATTAAGTGGAGCTGCTTTAAATATGTTGCTACAAGATGTATAATGGCTCTATTTAAAAACAGATTACAGTAATCTGTAATCTAATAACTGCAATCCTGCTTCGAGGATAAACTGACCAAAACAGTCAGGATGACAGAACAAAAAGAAACAAAGATCCTTAACAACAAGGAAAAAATGAATATCAGTATATCAATATCATCTGACTGTTAAAAATCAAATACTTGGCTAACATCAGCCACCTTATGAAGTGGTAAACATACCCATAGCCTGAAAGGAGATAGTTGCCAATGAGGTACAATTTTCCACAGACACAAAGCAGTGTACATTACCAAAATAATGCAGTGTTGTTCATTGATGTTTCAAAGGGAATGAACTAAACTATAAGGATAAACTTCCCACTGGGCCTGAGCATTGACACAAATAGCTGTCAACTGGAACATGTAATAAAATGAACACACCAGTGTCCCTAAAATGGTAACCATCCTAAAGTATTGCACAACAGGCCCACAGACACACGCACCATCAAATCAGAATTAGGTGCTTTATAACAGCATTTGTGTCTAAACTAAAAATAACCAGGGTACATGTCAGTAACATTTCTGTAATCTGTCAGACAACACAAAGCCTTTTTACAAACCTAATAATTCACATACAGTATCTCACAGAAGTGAGTACACCCCTCACATTTTTGTAAATATTTTATTATATCTTTTCATGTGACAACACTGAAGAAATGACACTTTGCTACAATGTAAAGTAGTGAGTGTACAGCTTGTATAACAGTGTAAATTTGCTGTCCCCTCAAAATAACTCAACACACAGCCATTAATGTCTAAACCGCTGGCCAAAAAAGTGAGTACACCCCTAAGTGAAAATGTCCAAACTGGTTTTACAATGTCAGTTTTAATGGCTAGTCAGGAAAGCTACTTTATAGTTCAATTAATTATCATACTAGTAGGTTTAATTGTAACACACACTTCTGTTTAGTAAATGCATACTAGCATCTACTCAGTTAGCACTCTGAAAACTGGAATGTATACTAGCAACTATATTGTTCCAACTAACTAATGAATAAGTAACAGTACTTGACGAATTTTTACTAGTAAACTGGAATAGACACCAGAAACAATTACAATACATACAGTACTAGACAGGAATAAATATTTGATATGTCCACCAGATTTTCATAGAATTCAAAATGGCAAAAATGTATAATTTTTTACCAAGAACAATGGAAGTTATTTGGCACTACTGGGACAGTAACTAGTGGCAAAATAATAAGTACTTGTAAATAATATATAAGTTCTAGGGACTAATTAAACAGATACTACTGGAATGACGACTGTATGTCTACTGAAATTGAAAAGACAGCAGTCACTGTTGGGTTACTCAGTAGTGATCAAAAAATAAGTGCTAGCAAGATTAAAAACAGATACCAGTTAACCTGAAAGAATCTTTTTAAAACATACCCACTAAAAGCTTATATATTGTGCTTAGTGGTAGTTCGTAAAATAGACTGCTTTATTATGTATTCTCTAGAAGCATGTACACAGTTGTTAAACAAAAAGAGTAACTTTAGTACATCTGCACTGGGTAAATTCACAGACCCCCTGGGGCGACTGGGTCATTCGAAACGCCACAACTGTTTAAACAGCTAGTGTTGTGGAATTCGAATTCATTATTATGGCGATGAATTCAGCGCTTCGAAAGATTCGCTCGGATTCGAATCATTCGTCAACACAAATGCGCACCAAAAACCATTTTCAGTGATTTGTTTCGTTGTGATGCGGCGCGCGTCCTTATATAAATCACCCGATAACTGATACACAAATACACGTATGCAATGCGGAGGAAATTAACAAGCATTTGCAATTCATTGCAATGGTGTAGCTGCTTAGCTGCCCTTATTGCCCTGCCGTGGCTAGCTAGCACCAACCTCGACTAATTCACCGAAAGGGAGTTCCAAAACAAGCTCGGCAAATCAATAACACTTGATGTTTATTACATGGTAATAGGTAAAAGGTAGGTGTCCAAAAGCTAGACACTCCAGCCGTGCTTATGCCCCAAGCTACTCTCGCTAGCCGAATTCTGACATGAAGGTTTGCTAAATGTCAACCCATTTGGACATTCCTCTTTCCTTCTATGTAACAAAGCAAAGGGGACGGAAAAAAGCAGCTCAAACTAGATCGGGGAGATTGCATATAGTCGAGTGCAGCGAACCAGCCGGGATTGTCAAGGCCTACGGGTTGACAGTTCAGCGTGTGTCACATCTGTATACCTTTGTAATGCACCCGCAGATTATTCTGTGAGAGCCCGATGTAGCTGTACTTATCCTTGGGGCTCCAAGATCGGGGTAAGGGGGTCTCTTCCTCATTCACGGCCGGGTACAGCCGCTTCAAACGCTCGTTTAGCTCATGCTCTTGATAATTAAAAGCAGGATCTCCTGTTAGCAGGCTCCCCGCTCCAAGCTCTGCCATTTTTGCTTATGTTTTTGTATTCCTCCTAGTAATCCTACCCTGTTGTGTCAATCCGCTAAAAAGCAGAGAGCGCTAGACTAAGGAGAGAAACAGCAGCGGTGAGATATCCCCGGATAGCAGCCGCTCTACAGTGACGTGTGGGTACTGTAGTTGAACACAAAGCCCTGCGCAGTGCACACTGCTGACATGAGGGAAGTGCCATCAACTACATGACCCATACCTAATTCAATCGCGGCTGTAAAACGCAGTCTAGGATTTGTAGTTTTTAACACAACTCATAATTCTATCGCTTGAGCATGTATATACTTGATTTAGGCCAAAAGCAAACCGTGTTTGTTGCATCTCGAATCAGCGACTGTCATTTATTCAAACGTGTGATGATGAAAATCAATTTCACTACATGTTTGCATATAATTCAGCCTCTATCAGCTTTTTATGTAACAGACTTCATGTAATCCTTATCCTAAACTGTTGGTCTGTGAAGCAGTTGTTTACTTTATTAACTGAATTGAAATAGTACTGTTCGTTTTATGTGTTAAACTATTATAATAAAGTATTAATACATTAAACGCTGTTGTGGTTTGTCTTTTTATAAATATATTAATGTTAGTACAATTTTAGTAAATACATTTTACGTTTTTACTGCTAATTTAAGTTTACTGTTAAAAAACAAGTGCATTATATTCAAAAATCAACGTCACATTTAACTCTAACAAGACATTTTTTTCAACAAGCACTTCAGTCTAAAAAACAATCGGGTTTAGAAAAACAAGACACTCGGTGGTGTAATCCAATAGCACTAGCGTTCACTGCCGTGATGAAAAAAAATACATATGTTATATCATCCTAGCGCATTAAACATTATAAATATTTACCAAATAACGTATTTATACATTAACACATATAAGCGAATTTAATGCGACACTTATAATGTTTTAGACGATAAAGTCACATATTATTGTTCATTCAGGCACGATGTGGGCGCCTATAAACGGAAGGTCTTTTCTAGGGTCCATCGGTATCATGGCAACCACCTCTCAAACAACAACATTGCCACGCTGCTGAAGCTTCAGTTGGACGTTCGCTGCTAAATTTGCTGTGGATTATTTTTAAGCTGTTTATTCGTCCAAATGTCGCTGAAAGAACTACAGTTGCCACCGCGTTTACACTCTGAAAGGCAAGATATAAGTACATTTCAGAATCGATAACGTTGCTTATACACTAAACTAGAAGTGACTGCCTACAATCCAAACAAGGCAGCGGAAGTCAGTAGTTTAGTGGAAACATGCTAGTAAATGGGTAACTTACAAATAAAATATTTTTACATTAAGATATTAGTTTAAAATAACCATATAAGTATAAAGTAAATTGTATGACACTGGTTGCCATTTTCTCTTATTTTAGTCATCTTTTTATTATTTTCTGAAATTAAGTTAATATGCCTGCAGTGTGACAACTGTTAATATATTTGAAAAATAATAATAGAAAAAAAAAAATTTTGGATAAAGTATCTGCTGTCACTGTTTGACATGTTCAAACTGCATGTCTTTCTGTTAGCAGAGGATCGCAGCGACACATTACTAGCAGGATATCTAAGTCAAAGTTGATAAAAGTAAGTTATAAAAAAATCTTATTTGATAGTATTTCAAATATCTGATAGCTGATTTACAGATAGATCTATACTATTAGCTGGTCAAACTTTAATAAACCAGTAAATATATAAGTAAATAAAGAGTGACTTTGATTTAGCAGCATATACTTAAAAATTCTGCTTATTTGGTTTATCAGTTCTATAAAAAGAGATTTAATTTGTAGTGTTTGACACCACCATCACATCCCAAATAATGCCAAATCAACTCTAATTTCCCTCAGACCAATGCGTGGGAAACCTCTGGTAACCTTTCATCCTGGCCTGCTGAAGTTACCAATCAAATTGTCCAAAAGCCCAGAGAAATAAAAAATCATGGCCATGGGTATGGCAAGTACAACACATAGCATCTCAGTGTTCATTTTAGAACTGCAGTAGTTGTAAAACTTTAAAATGGTTTAGGCATCTTTTCCATGTCCATTGCATACTTTGATCCTAATGTCTACTTTTATGATGTGCCTGCCTAATGTCTACTTACAGATCTCTTTCCAAGCCTCATTTCTTGGAGCAACTGGAGTCTCACCTGAAGAGAGAATTAGAAGCTTTAGACACACATGGCCTCAAAGTCCAAGAGCTCAGACTGCAGGTTTACATCCCACTTTGTATTGGTCTCTTACTCTTTAGCATACATTATGGTTCAAAAGTTTGAAGTCAGTAAGATTTGTTTTGTTTTTGAAAAAAACCTTTTATGCTAACCAAAGCTGCATTTATTTGATAAAAAATTAACATTGTGAAATATTATTACAGTTTGAAATAACCGTTTTCTATTTTAAAGGGGTCATATGATGCGATTTCAAGTTGTCCTTTCTCTTTGGAGTGTTACAAGCTGATTGTGCATAGATAAGATCCCTGAAGTTGCAAAGACTAAAGTCTCAAAACCAAAGAGATATTCTTTATCAAAGTTAAGACTCTGCCACGCCCCCCTAAAATGGCTCGTTCTAACACGCCCCCACATATCTACCTCACTATGTGGAAATATTAGCATAATGCCGCCCAAATGTGCACGAAAAGAAAGAAGGCGTGGTTTCAGTAACTGCAGTTAGTGTTGAAGCAGCATGTCAGGGAGACGCTGTGTGTTTCTAGGCGAAAGCAGAAGCACTTTATTTGGCCTTCCGAAAGTAGATGCATTTAGGAATCTTTAAGATTACTTACAACAGAACAGCAATGCATTTTATGGACGACCGTTTCGTGAACTTAGGAGAGGAGGTAATTCTGACTTTGCTATGACAATCTGGCGCTTCTGAATCAGCTACTGTTAGTTTAAGTATTTGCTATTGACTGTTCAAATGCGGAGTTTTGCACATCGTGTTTGTGTGCGTGTATGTGTGTGTGTGTGCGCACGCGTGTGTGTGTGTGTGTGAGAGAGAGAGAGAGACAGGGTCACATCACAGTGGAGTCAGCTGTCTTAACCGTGGCTTGTGTACTGCAAACACATACCAGTTTCATCACTGTGTCTGTCACGCGACTCTGTTCCCCTTTCGGGCTCTGTCTTTACATTTATTTTGAAAGATGAAGCTCGCGATTATGGTAAGGGGCGTTACATTTCCGACGAGTGCTTGCGGTGTTCGGCCAATCACAATGCACTGGGTCAGCTGGCCAATCAGAGCAGACTGCGCTTGTCGGAAGGAGGGACTTTGTAGAAAACTAAGCGTTTGAGAGAGGCGGGCATATAGGACCTACAATAATGTACAGTATTTGAAAAATAGTGTGTTTTTTGAACATTAAAGCATGTCAACATATTCTGATACACCAAATGCACAAAATAATGATCTTTAAAAAAGCATCATATGACCCCTTTAATATATTTTAAAATGAAATGTTCACTTGATCTTAAAAAAATGTCACATAATCATTCAGAAATCATTATTATGGGTGCTCAAAAACATTTGTTATTATCAATGTTGAAAATGCTTAATATTTTTGTGGAAACCATTGATACATTTTTTTTAGGAATCTACTTTGATGAATAGTTCAAAAGAACAGCATTTATTTGAAATATAATTCTGAAAAAGAATGCTTAAAGTCTTTACTGTCATTTTTGATAAATTAAATTTATCCACACAATTAAAAAGTCCACACAATACTAAAAAAACAACATGAAAATGTATGTGTGTATATATATATATATATATATATATATATATATTTATTTTTTCTGCTTTTTTGCCCTTCATTATGTAGGTTTTCCAGGAGGTGTTTGGCTATTTAATCGAAGAATTTAAAACCTATAAGCCTATTTTGTCTGCCATCAAAAATGAGTATGACGTCACATTAGGTATGTATAATCTTTTTAGTTATTTGTGGGAGAGGAAATATTTGTGCTAGTAGGCTACCACCATTTCTATTATTTATTTATTTTTTTGTTACTAATTGTTATCAGTATTGTATTAAACAAAAGGCATGTTAATGCAAAACATGTACAATTGATGCTGATCACTTTCAAAACATAAACTGTAGCAAAGGCAATATATAGAAATCCAAGACGTGTAATATAACGTAAAATTAAATGCTAATGGACCTCAATTGGTCAATAGTAAGTAGGGATGTAACGATTAACCGCGAGCCGGTTGAAAATCGATTCAAATATGTGACGATTCAAATCGGTTGAGATGCTAAACAAATCGCGATTCATTTAGGGGTTCATGAGAAAAATAATAGATGAGATGACACTAATCAAAGTGTTAATGTCTCTCCCAGTGCATCTTCGTGAACAGATCAGGGATCTGTTACCACTGCGGGGGAAGCTGGTGCTTGTGTCGGAACAGTGTGAAAAGAAGATTCTGGATCAGAGAGTACAGGAAAGAAATGAGATCCGAGCTCTGAAGCAAGAATGTCAGCGTCTGCAGCGTGTCATTGAGAGTATGAGAGGACAACAGACTGCTCTGCAGATTCAGGTGGAGCTAATTTATTATGTCTGTCCTTTTGTAGAGATCTGGTCACCTTGGATTAGTCACTATTCTGAGTGGTTAAAGGGTGTTTTGTCAGTATTTGACAAATGTACTGAATATCGGTTAACGACAATCATGACCTCTCAATAGGCTACAATAGGGTAAAGCTTATTTTATGGAATCATATGATCCCATTCTCTATGAGAAACTGATCATATTATGTTGTGGTTTCTCTTAGCATATTATGTGTATCTTATTAACATTTGAACACAGTTTGAAATTAATTGAAATGTTTACAGCAGATGCTTGTCAGGGCCAAACGATGGGTTATTGATTTACATCTCAAGTGGTGCAGGTCATTCACATACAAATTTGATAGAGGAGGAGAGTGAAACTAGAAAGAAAATGAGTTCAAATTAACTGATTCCTAGTGTTGTTAAATTAGATTTTATTTTTATACTTTCATTTTCTGTTTTATTTTTAGTTAGGTTAATTTTTTAGTAATTTTGTTATGTGCTTTGTAATTTAAATTAGTTTATCTAGTTTTAGTGTTTTTTTATCTTAAATGTATTTTTATTTCGGTTTTAGTCATTTTATACTTAAACTTAAGTTAATGTTTTTATCTAATAAATAAATAAATAAATATATGTATATATATATATATATATATATATATATTAGGGCTGACAGTCGATTACAATTTTTAATCTGATTAATCACACCCTTTTTCTGTGATTAATCACGATTAATCGCACACTTCATGAAATTAAGCATAGACCATTTATCTTGTT